>NW_017732233.1:268102-301076 GCF_001890085.2 Hipposideros armiger
GCAACTTGTCTGTTCCCCTTCCCCCAATTCCCCAGCACTGTTCCCATCCCCCAATTCCCCAATAAAAATCTTTAAAAAAAAATGAGAATAAAGAAAAATATTTGGAGTGAAAAAGCATACCCAGGACCAAGTGCAATGAATAAAAAATATATATATACAAATCAAATCAAATCCTTATGGCATTTCATGACATCAAGGATAAAGAGAAGACTACAAAAGTCTCCAAAAACCATGAATCTAGTTATATTAAATCAAATGATTGTCATCATAACTAAATTATTTATAAAAAAATATGTTAAAACATGAGATAATGAAGCATTATTTGAATATTTATCAGGACATTATTTGAAATATAGAATTATATAATCAACCAACACAGTGATATAGTATAGTGATGGAAAGAAGACATTTCTGATTATGGGAAAACTCAATGAATCTCTCTTACAACTTTGTGAAAAATTACCTGAGAATATACTCAGTAAAACATGAAAGGACTTCAAGAAGGAAGAAGCTTGCACTACAAGAAGAATGAGACTAACCCCAATGTGCAATGAAAATAAATTCTACGGTGAAATTAGGCCTACAAACATTTAAAAGTGTTTTAAAATATCATCATTATATAGAAATACCGTGAAATTGGTAAAGCAAAAGACGATAAGCTTATCGCAGTTGTCAGTTTCAATTATGACATTTCAAAAGAAAACAAAATACACTCAAAGCTGAGTGTTGTCACACACAGATGTTTTCACTCAAGCCTAGAGTCAGCTGGGTCAGCTTTCTGATAGTGACTGTGTTCCTAGCATAGTTGTGATTCAAAAAGTGAACTTTCCTGATCTTACTTGGGCTCTCTCAGCTATTGGGAGTTGGCCGTAAGTGGGTCCAATACAGTGTCAGCTGGGACACTCTACAAGGTCCCTCATGTCCACCATGTTTGTACAGACTTATTCTCTTTATGAATTCCTTGTTCAATAGAAAGACCAAGAAAGTAAAAGGCCTTGAGATCTAGATTCCAAAGTGGCACACCATAAATTCCATCACATTCTACTGGCCATAGCAAGTTATAATTCCAGACCATATGTAAGATTTGGGGAGATACATCTCTGGAAGAGAGGAGATGCTGATTCACTTTAAAAAGAAACTAAATACAGGTTGGGGTGAAGAATCTGGAACATTTCTTAGATCTGGCAAGAAAAAATAATTAGAAATATGAAAATACACATACGCACACACACACACACACACACACACACAGACGAGGTCTGACAATTAAGTTTGAGAACTTGTTGCAACAATGTTGCTAAACTTTTTTGATATCAGAGGGATTATTCATTATGAATTTGTACCAACTGGACGAAGTTAACCAAGTTTACTATTTGGAAGTGCTGAAAAGGCTGTGTGAAAAAGTTAGACTACCTGAAATTTTGCCAACAATTCATGGCTCTTGCATCATGACAATGCACCAGCTCATAAGGCCCTGTCTGTGAGGGAGTTTTTAGCCAGTAAACAAATAACTGTATTGGAACAGCCTCCCTAGTCACCTGATCTAGCCCCCAAAGACTTCTTTCTTTACCCAAATATTAAGGAAATATTGAAAGGAAGATATTTTGTTGACATTCAGGACATCAAGGATAATACGACGACAGCTCTGACGGCCATTCCAGAAAAAGAGTTCCAAAAATCACTGTGAAGGGTGGACTAGGTGCTGGCATCAGTGCATAGCTTCCCAAGGGGTGCACTTCAAAGGTGACCATAGTGATATTCAGCAATGAGGTGTGCAGTACCTTTTCTAGGATGAGTTCATGAACTTAATTATCTGTCCATCTGTAGCCAATGAGCGTAATATATAGAAACATACATACTTATAGAGCAGATATATTCATATGTATACCTTATGTAATATTTTAGGCAGTAAACACTTGGAAAACTTATGGGTAACGAAAGAGTGCTAAACATCCCTCCTTTCAAAGTAAGTCAATATATTTTATACAAATGTTCCATGCTAAGAAACAAAGATTTAAAGATATTATTTGGAAGTATCTAGATAAGTATATAATAAATTTCAAAATGAAGAAAATTCCCTCTGAAGTTGAGGTTGAAGGGGGGAAAGGTGGAAAGGTTAGATTTTTTGTATGATACAGTTCTGTATTATTTGAATAATTTTTCTTTGTATATATATATATATACACACACACACACACACACACACACATACATGCATGTACAATAATGTTTTTTGCAAAATAAACATTGTTTTAAAGAACAGAGATAGTGGGTGTATACCACGTGTTTGAATGTCGTATTTTGCAGGGAAAACGAGAACTGTGGCTTAAAAGGAAGCAGGGTCCATCCAACACTTGTTTCCAGCTGGGAACACTTTCCCTCCTCCCCAAACGGCATATTCATGAGATCGCACAGGTACTGTCTGTTTCTATTCATTATAGTTCACTTCGAGTGCGGTACAAGACACTGGGCATTTTTATAGGTAGTCATAAGGGACACGTTGTATAATTTTCTTTCTCATTGCTTTTGGCATTCTCTTCACCTATTCCTCGTGTGGGACAGAAATGAGATGAATGCTCTGTTCTGCACTTAGGTGGATTCTTACAGCATTCAAAGGAGAGTAAAGCAGCTAGCATTTGAGATAGATTATATTAGACTCTAAAATATAAAACCTCTTTCTTACATCCTAATTTCCTGAAGTTTTTTTTTCTTCTTTTTGGAACATACCCTTGTGACTTTCTTATGTGACTAGAATTCCTGATATATCTATGGTAGGCTTGATTTAACAGGGCCCTGGAAGCATGCTTTTTTCATTCATTTCCAAGAAACTGATTTTAGTTACTTAGATCTTTTTTTTTTTATATGTAGTGTTACTCTTTAAAAGACTGGGAACATTAAAAATATTGGGCATTGTATACCCTTCTCTCTTATAGGTTTCTAGTTACATTATTTGGAAATATTTTAATAATCAAAATGTCATACAACAAAATTAAGACAAGGAGATAGTATAAAAGACATAAAAATGTTATGTACAAGCACTACCTGATTCAAAAATTCTGAATGAGAGTGGGGGTGACAAGCCCTGTCTGCAGCAGTTGGGATGACTGTCTCCCCTTTCACTATGCATTTTTTTTTTTTTACCTGAGCCATCCTGCCACCTGTTGGCAGCTCATCGGCAGCTCAGCTTGGGCCAGGACTCGAAATGCTGTTGCTCAGAGCTCGTACTCTTGAGCGAGCTCTTAACCAACTGAGCCACTCGGCTGGCCTCACTATGCATTCTTAATGAAAGCACCAAGTCATTACACTCCTAAAAAATTGCCTTATGGAAACTGGCTTAATGGAATTGGCATACAATGTGAATCAAATTAGTAAGCTCATTTCTGTACTTTAGAAAAAAAAATTCATGTGACATAGAAATCCTACTGTTTCTAATACATTTCACATGATTTCTCACATCTAAAATGATAAGGATATTTTTTCTTGAGTTCTCAATTGACCATCATTAGGTATTCTCCAAATTGTTATTCTAGCTTCTTCATAATCCTGGAGACTATCTCTGGTTCATGGTTGAAAGTGTACAATGTTATGCTTATATAAAGGTGTTAAACATAATGATTAACCAGGTTTCTCCTGCATAAATGTGGAAGCTCACTATTATAGGCTGAATCATGTTCCCCCAAAATTCATATGCTGAAGCCTTAATCCCCGGTACTTCAGAATGTGACTGCACCAGAGGTAGAGCCTTTAAAGAGACTATTAAGGTAAAACGAGGCCTTTAGGGTGGGCTCTAATCCAATCTGACTGGTGTCCTTTTAAGGAGAGGACATTTAGACAGGCATGGAGACATCAGGTTTGCAGGCACACAGAAGAAAGTCCACATGAGGACACAGTGACAATTCAGGCATCTGAAAACCAAGGAGAAAGGGTCAGGGGAAACCAAACTTGCCAACACCGTGACCTTGGACTTCTAGTTTCCAGGGCTGTGAGAATAAATTTCCAATGTTTAATCCACCCAATGTGGTATTTTGTTATGGCAGCCCTAGAAAAATAATATACTTACCAATGAGAAATCCATCCACTTTGATTTTCTTAAGGTCCTGTGTATAACTATGTACTGGCCACCCTGGTTGCCTGGCTACTAGAGATTCACTTAGTCCTAAAAAATGAGAGGGAACTCGGAAAGGAAAGGATGTGCCAAAATGTCATCACCATATGTGTAAGACACAGGTGTTTCTTCAGAAAACAAAAATGAGATTTATTACACATGGTACCTCTATCTTAGTTTCTGGAATGGAAGGTTTTACTCGTATTTTTGAAATGACTCAAAGTAAAGTCCCGTATCTCATCAGGAACTAATTTAAAACATTGAGTAACTGGGACGGCCGAGTGGCGCGATGGTTAAGAACTGGCTTGGGACGCCAGAGGGCCCCGGTTCAGATCCCACATATGAGGGCCAGTGACACTGCCCTCTACAGCTAAGATGCTGAACAACAGCTCCACCTGGAGCTGGGCTGCTGTGAGTCGCTGGCGATGGCGTAGGCTGCAGCCCCTGTGGCAGTGGGTTGCCATGGGCTACTGTGTGTAGCCATCAGCCAGTGTGAGCGGCCGCCCAGAAGCCAGTGACTGATCTGCCTCGCCTGGGAAGAGCGCAATGATGGTGCCAACTTGGGCCAGTGAAGCAATGTCCTCCACAACTAGACTGAAGAACAAAACAACAGCAACTTGTCTGTTCCCCTTCCCATAATTCCCCAGCGCTGTTCCCATCCCTGCAATTCCCCAATAAAAAAATCTTTAAAAAATAAAATAAATAAAATTAAAAAATAAATAAAAAATAAAACATTGAGTAACCATCAAATATTTATTTTAAGCTACATTTCACAGGAGAGATTTAGTTCTCTTTCCCCTAGTATAGCTTTTCACTTCAATCATAACATAAGCTGTTTTGATTTTTAATTTTTAACACCTGAAACCTATATAACTTTACTAACAATTGCCACTCCAACAAACTTTAATTAAAAAACAAACAAATGCAGTAATGAAAAACAGGACAATATTTATGATCACTAAAATGTTTTCTTTTGCTAAAAATGTACATTGATGCTCCAGCCAAATAATTTGGCCCAAGGACGCCCAGGATTCAGCAAATGCCCGAACTCAAAATTCTATTGTGCTAGTAACTGGATACAATGGAAAGCTTCCTGTTTCAGCAACAGGAAACACAGCTAAGATTCTTGGACAGCTTATGAGAGCGAGAGAGAAACATCACTACTAAAAATCATCAGGTCTTAGCATAAGCTCACACTCAAATTTTAAGAAACACAATGTAGCCAAGTATCAGGGAACAGAGAAAAACTATATAAACACTATTCCGCTTTCAGATCTCTGTTTGGTAATTCCTTAGAGCCACGGTTTGCTTGGTTGTGAGCTAAAATCACTCCTTTCTTGATAATCTTTTCTAAATATCCCCCTTATTTTTCAGAGTAAATTATTTTCTGCAGCCTGCAGCTCTTTTCAGTACCTGACAAATGAATGATGGGTGGCGAAGGTCAGCCTAACTTCTACCAGTTACATGACACAAACACCTTAGCTGTTCAAGTGTGCAGTGCTTGAATGTCTAATTCTATTTTGTGATTTTTGGTAATAATATTGATATAAGAAATTTATCTGTAAAAGATTCTGATCAATTCAGTTCAATTCAAATGACACTGATTGAACACAAATTTACAATCCTGGCATTGTACTTGGTGCTAAAAATGTAAAAAAGAAATAGAAATATGCTCTGTTTTTAAAGATTCTCAGTTTAAAAGGATAACTAAAATATATTAAAGCAGTGCCCAATTATTCAGAATTTGAGAAGTTTTTGAGAAAGACTGCACTGACTTTTATCTTGGCTTACTATGTATTTCTTTAAAAAAATTGTAAATTTCCTGTAAATTAACTTGAGTATGTAAATTGTAAAATACGTAAAAGTGAATCACTATTTTTTTAAGCTTTAAGTTAGTTGCAAATAGTCTTTTATATGTAACTTATTTATCAAAGGCATGAAAATAATCCTTTATTAACTACCATACACATCTGATGTCTCTTAGAACACAGTTTTCAATAAATGTTTAGATCAATGAGTTCCCTCTGGCCATTTTCATGCAATGTGCGTTAGCCTTCTTTGAGTCACTACATACTCAGAATAAATAGAAATGAATCTCAAAGCCCATTAGCTCAAACTTCAATCCACTGTAAGTATAAGCCTCTTCTGAACTTCCCTAACAAATTGTCATCTCCTATGCTTGAGAATATCCCACATCAGGAGCTCTTCCCGTTATGAAGCAGATCATTAAATTAATGAACAACCCTAGCACTGCAAAGATCCTCCTTAATTGAGCTGAAAACTGTCTCCTCTTTATTTCTGAGTCTTGTTTTTAGTCCTGCCTTATGAAGCAGTTCTTTCTTCCAAACACCAGCCCCTTCACATTAAAAGGTTACATCCCTCTATTTTGCCTCCTCTATTTCAGGTTGGACGTCCCGCATGTCTTTTTTCCCCTTTAATTGTCCCACATTGCTCTCTAGTCTGGGTCCAGGCAGTGCGTCCACGCCTGATGCACAAAAGGCCTGACTGTATGCCAATTGCAACCAGGTTTACTGTGATATCCAAGAAGCAGAGAAACAGCAGAAAGCACAGTCACCCAAGCACTCAGGGACACACTGGAAGGAGAGGGGGGATCAAACACATAATTGAAAGTGCATCCACAGAGCCCATTTTTATATGGAAACACATAAGTTCAGAGAATTACCTGTCACCTCCATAAAAATGGGTATTTTTTTGATCAAGGAAACTGCTTTTTCGATAGGAGGTTAGCTTAGGAGCTTCACCTATCAGGATTGCTGGAAACTGAGAGACTCTCTAACTAGCTCAGTCTTACGAACCAGCTCTCAGCTAAGTGCCATCCAGCCATCAGCGCCATTCAAGAGATCAATGGTGGTCGGCCTTAGTTTCCTAGACTTTAACAGATATTCCTCATTTAATCCGAATAAAGGGATCTGTTTCCTGTGACCTGGAAAAAACGTTCTCCATTGATTCTGTATTGATTGATGTTTAGCCTCTGTGTCATCCTGCTTTCTCCAATTCAGTTTTTAACCACAAAAGAACTCTAACATTTATAACACTTTCACTTCACATATATAATTTTAGTATAACTGTAACTATCTAATTTAAAGATAAATGCTTTTTAAGTTTTGTGATGTAGATTTTAGAAATTTGCCAATTTAGTTGAGTGTTTCATCTGCTTAATACACATTTGTGAGTTTACTGTTTCTCTGTATCTGTCCCATTTCTTCCATGAGATTTTACTGGGTGCCTACTATTTCCCTGGTATTGAGAAATATTGCAGCCCTTAACGCATAAAGGAACTCCTATCTCTACCTAGTGTTATGGACTGAAACATGTGCTCCCCAAAATTCAAATGTTGAAGCCTTAATCTCCCGATGTGATTCGGAGACGTGGTCTTTAAGGAGGCAGTTATAATTAAATGGGGTCATAAGTGTGGGGCCCAAATCCAACAGGATTGGTGTCCTTATGAAGAGAGGAAGAGATACTACAAGTCACGACATGTTCCTTCCTCTCTCTGTCTCTTTCTCTCTTTTTACAGAGAGGAAAGGTCATGTAAGGATGACAACGAGAGGAAGGTCATTTGCAAGCTAGGAAGAGGGGCCTCACAAGAAGCCAACCCTGCTGGTAGTTTAGTCTCAGGCATCCAGCCCCTAGAACTGTGAGAAAATAATTTCTTTTGTTCAAGTTTCCTAGTCAGTGGTATTCTGTTATGGGAACCAGAACAGACTAATATATGTACAAACACACGCACATAATATTTATTATGGATATGCTTGTAGAGATTGCATTACAATGTGCTATAAAAAGCCAGATGAGGGAGCAAAAATTTAGGGGAAATATTGCTAGCCCATAAAAATAAGCACATTTTTATAAGTACAAAAACATGCTTATAACCTTAGCAAATCAATCACATTTTACTGGCGCTTCAAGTGTGCATCTTAGAGAACTCAATGTTAAATAATACTCCTTGTGTTGCTCAGATATTACATTTACTTAATTTAAGAAAATTATACGATTTAAATAAAGCCAGAATTAAGAATATTAGGAGGATGGGCATTAACCAAAGTTGAAAACACATTTAAATAACTTGTTTTGATTTAGATTGTAGATTTCAATATCAAACCATCTCTCACTACATTCAGCTGGAATCACTGAATTTTTTTAATTGTATTTTTTATTTTTATTTATTGATGTTTTTATAGAAAACTCTAAAGACTCCACCAAAAAACTATTAGAAACAATAAATGAGTACAGTAAAGTTGCTGACTACAAAATCAACATACAAAAATCCATTGCATCCCTTATACTAACACTGAAATCTCAGAAAAAAAAATTAAAAAACAAAACAAGCAAACAAAAAAATTCCCTTTGCAATTGTAACAAAAAGAATAAAATATCTAGGAATAAACTTAACAAAGGATCTGAAGGCCCTATACACTGAAAGCTATAAGATATATTTAAAAGAAATTGAAGACACGAAGAAATGGAATGCTATTCTGTTTTTATGGATTGGAAGAATCAACATAGTTAAAATGACCATATTACCCAAAGCAATATGCAGATTTAATGCAATCCCCATCAAAATCCCATTGGCATTTTTTAAAGAAATAGAACAAAAAATCATCAGATTTACGTGGAACCACAAAAAACCCTTAATATTCAAAGCAATCCTAAGAAAAAATGAATAATGCTGGAGGTGTTGTATTCCCTGACTTCAGCTTCTACTACAGAACAACGTAGTCAAAACAGCATGGTATTGGCAGAAAAACAGACACACAGACCAATAAAATAGAACTAAAAACCCAGAAATAAACCCAAATAAATATGGACAGATAATTTTTTAAAAAGGGGCCAAAAACATACAGTGGAGAATGGAGAAAAGAAAGCCTCTCCAATAAATGGTGCTGGGAGAATTGGAAGGCCACATGCAAAAGAATGAAACTAGACTGCTATCTGTCACCATGTACCAAAATTAACTCACAATGGATGCAAGACCTAAACGTAAGAGCTGAAACAATAAACTGCATAGAAGAAAACATAGGTATTAAATGTATGGGCCTTAGGTTCAAAGAGAATTTTATGAATTTGACCTCAAAGGCAAGGGAAGTAAAAGCTAAAATAAATTAATGGGACTATATCAAACTAAATGCTTCTGCAAAGCAAAAGAAACCATAGACAAAATAAAGATGCAACGAAATGAATGGGAGAAGATTTTTGCAAACAACACCTCTGATAGGGGGCTAATATCCAAAATATTGGGTTGTCGGAAAAGTCATGACATATTTTTTCTGTTTTTCGTTGCAAAAATGCATCATGACTTTTCCGACAACCCAATATATAAGGAACTTCTTCAATTCAACAACAACAAAAAAACAAACAATCCAATTAAAAAATGAGCAGCAGTCATGATATTTTTATCTGCAAGATTATCTATCCAGTTTCTCCACGGGTACTGACCTGGACTTACATTTTACTTGAAACCTTAGATTGGATCAACTCTTTTTACCGAAGATCCAGGATTCAGTGTGCCTGAGATGTATTTCCCATGAAACTTTGTCCCAGGGATACAAAGAAACAAAGAGAAGTTTGCTCAAGCTTATCAGCTCAGCTCCTATTTGACCTTTTTCTTTCTAAAACTGAAGCTTGTTCTGATTCTCGGGTACTGTAGGCCCAGCTCCACACTTAGCACCCTGTGCTTGAGAAACAAGAAATTGTTCTTATGTTCTCAAGTACTAACTGGGGGTTTTCAGGTAACTGGCTTGATTTCCTGAAAACGTATATAAGTTGATCAGCTAACAAATGTTTAATATACTTCAATTTTTAAGTATGCATTTTTCTATAATACATGCAAGGATAAAAGGTGAATAAAGAAAATATACCTGCCTTCAAAATTTAATGCAGCTTTCCTCCAGCCATTCTTGCACGACCTCCCTACACACACACACACACACACACACACACAACACACACACAAGTCTCATTTAGTTCAGGTATACTGGCTTAGAATCCCACCATAGGAAAATTGCTATAGTGCTCCAGGGAGTCCAGGAGCCTGGGCTAAGTAGATCACATGTGCAAAGAGAGAAGACTATGGATTTAGCCAGTAAATTGGTGGCCTGGGATGAACTTCTTCTGGATGATGGGTTATAGTAACATGGCAACTACTGGCATTTATTATTTCTATAAGAAATATAATGTGCTGGTAATAAAGTTATAAAGCAATGGCACAGAATATACCCAGGGGTTATGGACTTATGATTACCCAGTGTCTAGGATATACAAAATGATAACTCACATTTGATAACCAAATCATATGACTATACCAAATTATTATATCAAAAGAATCAGGGAAATCAATATTAAAACAGCCTTGTTACCTGGAGGAACACTTGATACCCATTTTATCCTGAAGATCAATAGATCTGTTTCCTGTTGGTCAAGAAAATCTGCTTCTTACTAGATTTAGAAAGATTAGCTCCCTTTGATTTCTGCTGCACAATTATAAGACATTGCCCATAAAACATAGGAGTCTTTGGCCAGAATGTGTCTCTGCATTATCAAGAATCACTGACTGATCTTCCCACCTTTGTCAAATTCCAGTGACTCCACCATCCAAATGTTAAATACATTTTACAGTCAAACAAAGTCTCCAAAACAATCATTCAGATGACCTACTTTTCTAGACAGAAGAGCCGTCATCTCCATAATGGTATCATATTACCCAGCTCAGCAGACACATAGTATCATCAAAAACTGTGATTACATCCAAGATTCATAGAAATCTCGCCTGGGAAGTCATTCAAATCGCTAATGAGCTTTCTCTTTCTCTCATGACACGTTTTTCTGGAGCTTAATCCAATTACTATTCTTACTTTGGTTCCTTATTTCATTAAAAAAGAACTCTTGGTTTTGATCTTTGTTGCTTCATCTACAATGGCCCAATAAGAACAGAATACTCAGCTTTTTCAAGCACTCATGGAAAATTATCCAGGGTAAATACTAAAATAAGTCTTAAAAATTCACACAAAGTGAGCTCTCTGACCACAATGGAATGAAATTAAAAAAATTAATAACAAAGAGAAATTTTGGAATTTCACAAATATGTACAGATTAAATAATACATTCTTAAATAACCAATGACTAAATAGTTTGAGATGGATTCAAATGAAACCACAAAGTATTAAAATTTATGGATGCAGATAAAATAGCTTTTAAAGGAAAATTTATAGTTTAAAAATTATGTTATAAAACAATTCTTACATCAATGCTTAAGCAACTAGGAAAAAAGTTAAAAAAGAGCAAACTCTTTTAAGGCTAGTGTGTTACCTTAGCATACAACATTACACGTGCAAAAGCTATGCAATTATTAACAGCAGATCAGAAATTAGTAAAAATGAGACTAGAAACACAATAGAGAATACCAATGAAAGCAAAAATTCATGTTTTGAAGGGGTCAATAAAATTTACAAATCTTTAGGTAGAATAAAATGAGGAATAGAACCACTGATGATATGTAAATAAAAATCATAAGAAGGAAATGCTAAGACAACTGTATGCCAAAAGCTAGATAACTTAGATAAAATAAACTCATTTACAGAGAAATACAAATCCTGAAACTGTCTAATGAAGAATTAGAAAATCTGAGCAGAAAAATAAAAAATAAAAAAAAGACCTTAATTACTGAGTTAGTATTTATTTTTAAAAATCCTCACAAAAGAAAGTCTAAGCCCAGATGGTTCTTTTGCTGAATTCAGCCAAATACTTAAACAAGAATTAATAATAATATTAACCTTACACCTTAAAACCAGAAGAGGAGGTAACACTTATCAACTCATTCTGTATGCCCAATATTACTCATATTGAAACAAGACCTATAATGCATGAACATAAAACAAAACTACAGGCCAATATCTCTTATGCCTATGAACACAAAAATAGTCAACAAAATGCTATTCACATGAAATCCAGCAAGATATGAAAAGCATTATATACAAATTAGATTTATTTGAAGAATTCAAGACTGTTTTAACATCTAAAAATCAATAATGAAATAAACAATATCAAAAAAATTAAAGGGGAAAAATACATGATCATCTCAATAAAAGTGGGGAAACCGTGTAAAAAAAACATTAACATCAGGACATATATGAGAAACCGCCTACAATCATACTTAATTGTGAACAACTAACTACTTTCACTAGAAGGACAGTGATAAGATAAAAACGGCCACTCTCAACACCTCTATTCAACATTGTACCAGAGGTCCTAACCAGGACAACCGGGGGAAAAAATATAGTAAAAGGCATCCATATTGGAAAGGAGGATGTAAAGCTACCTTTATTTTCCAATGAATGATCTTGCATATAGAAAATCCTAGGGAATCTACTATAAAACTATTGCAACTAAAAAATGAGTTCAGCCAGATTACAGGGCACCAGCTCAATATGTATAACTCAATGTTGTGTCTATCCACTAACAATGACTAATCCAAAAATTAAATTAAGAAAACAATTTGATGTAAAGCAGCATCCAAAATGAATGACATAGACAGAGTAAATATAACAGAAGTGCAAATCTTGTATTCTGAAAACTACAAAAAGTTGAAATAAGTTGAGTGGATGATGGTATTAATAGAAAAGTGTAGGGCCGGCCAAGCGGCACGATGGTTAAGAACTGGCTTGGGACGCCAGAGGGCCCCGGTTCGGATCCCACATATGAGGGCCAATGACACTGCCCTCCACAGCTAAGATGCTGAACAACAGCTCAACCTGGAACTGGGTCGCCATGAGTCGCCGGCGACGGCGTAGGCTGCAGCCCCTGTGGCAGTGGGTTGCCATGGGCTGCCATGGGCTACGGTGTGTAGCCAGCAGCCAGCGTGAGTGGCCAGCAGCCGCAGTGAGCAGCCATCCAGAAGCCGGCGACTGATCTGCCTCACCAGGGAAGAGCACAATGATGGTGCCAACTTGGGCCAGTGAAGCAACATCCTCCACAACTAGACTGAAGAACAAAATGACATCAAATTGTCTGTTCCCCTTCCCCCAATTCCCCAGCACTGTTCCCATCCCCCCAATTCCCCAATAAAAATCTTAAAACAAAATAGAAAAGTGTAAAGGGGTTCAAATATATGTTGATGAAAGAAGAATTGACACTGTGTGGTGAGCGTACAATGTGATATACAGATGATGTATTACAGAATTGTACATCGTAAACCTATGTACTTTTACTAACCATAGTCACCCCAATAAAGTTAATTTAAAAAAAATAATTCTTAAGTTAATAGAAAGGCATTCCTTGTCCATGGATTGGAAAACAATATTATTAAGTAATAATACCCAAATTGATCTACAGATGAAATATACACACCATCAAAATTCTTGCTGGTATTTTTTTTTCTTGCAGAATTTGACAAGCTGATCATAGTAATCATAGAGACATGCAAGATGCCCAGAAGAGTTAATCATGAAAGTGAACAAAGCTGAAAGAGACACACTTCCTGAATTCAAAATTTATGACAACACTACAGCATTTAAGACAACTCAGTGGTGCTATGAGGAGAGACATATAAATCAAAGGGATTGAATTGGGAGCCTAGAAATAAGCCCTCACATGCACTGTCAATTGATTTTTCACAAAGATGCTCATAATTCAATGGCATAAAAATAACCTTTTCAACCAGTGATGCTGTGATATCTGGATATCCACATGCAAGTGATCAACGATGGACTCCTATATCATACCACACACAAAAATTAGGTTGGTATGGACATACACCTTAAAGCAAGTCACAAAACTATAAAACTGTTAGAAGCAAACAGGAATAACTTTTCACAATCTTGGGTTAGGAAAATATTCATTAGATATGACATCAACATCATTAGCCATCAGGAAAATACAAACCCCAATGAGATACCATTTTATATCCACTAGGATAATGATAATCAAGAAGACATAACAGTGAGGTTGAGGATGTGGAGAAATTGCAACCTTCGTACAGTTCAGGTGGGAATGTAAAACGGTGCAGCTGCTTTGTAATACAATTTGATAGGTCCTCAGAATATTCTTAACAAAGTTACCATATGACCCAGAAATACTCAAGATAAATAAAAACACATGTCAACACAAAAATGTGTACATGAATGTTCACAGTAGCATTATTCATACTAACCACAAAGTGGAGACAACCCAAATTTCCATCGACTGATTTATCGATAAATAAAACACAGTATATTCTTACAATGGAATATTATTCAGCACTACAAAGGAATGTGGTACTTCAATGTGACCGAACATTAGAAACATTATGCTACATGAAAGAAGCCAGTTACAAAAGATACCGTATTGTACAATATGATTCCATTTACATGAACTATCCAGAAAAGGCAAATCCATGAACACAGAAAGTAGATTTATGGTCACTGGTTATCTGGCATTGTGAGGTTGGGGGAAAACGAATAGTGAGTGAATGGCATGGAAATATTTGAGAGTGATGATATTCTAAAACTGATTGTGGTAATGGTTGCAGGACTCTGTAAATACATTAGGAATCATTGAATTGTGTAGTGCAAATGAGTTAATAGTATATATGTAAATTATCTCTCTCAATAAAAGTGTTTTAAAAAACTAGAGGTAAGCTAGGTTTATGATATAAATAATCTTTATGACTTTTATTGGCTCTTAAGGAAGTGTATGGTTCAAACACAAACAAGAAAATATTAATAAGTAGAGTTATCAAAACTGAATGAACCTATTACTAACCCAATTTTCAAACTGATAAAAATTATCAAAACAGTAGTATCTGAGTCATTTTGATTTCCAGCTATTGAAAATAGTTATTTATGTGTTTTTGAAGATGATGGCTTTCTAGGCATTGATGGTGAAGAATAAAACTTTCATGAGATATTTTTACACATTTGCTCTTTGATGTGTTGCTGTAATAGTTATTGAGTACGTGGTACTATTGGAATTAATTCCAATTTTGAAGACTAATTCTCTAATATTTAAAACATACATGATTAATGGAATGTATAGGCATAACATTGGAATTTCTTTAAAATGGTAATGCATTACAATAGATTTCCTAAACTACTTATTTGACTGTCGTACAGAAAAGATTTTTAGCTAGCTTAGCCACTTCCCTGGGATAGGCCTTCTTACAAGGTTGGTCCATGGCTGGCTTTTGGGGTCTTGAATTTCTGAGACTATTCTCACCATCCTCAGAACAGATAAGAGTGACCCACTGTGGCTTAACTGTTTATATAAATCTTGTGGATTATTCTGAACACTTACTTTCCTTTGGGAGACTGGAATATTGGTACATGCTAAACAGAAGGTACCTATATAATCAACCCCCCAAAAAACCTCACTGAGCTTTCCTGGTACAAAACACTTTACACCTGACATCACTTCTACTCCTTGGTGGGGAAAATCTGTCCTGTTTGACGCCACTGGGAGACAAACTTTGGAAGCTTGTGACCAAGTTTTTTTGGACTTCACCCCATGAACCTCCCCATGTTGCTCATTTTGCTTTGTGTTCTTTCACTGTGATACATCACAGCCAGGAGCACAACAATATGCTCAGGACTGAGAGTCCTCTTAATAAATCCTCAAACCTGGGGTGGTCTTGGGAATCCCTCAATATGACCATATAGCAACCATGCTATGGCTGTAGGGTTTCATTTAAATTTACTGTATTTGCTACCACAATTTGTACCAAGTTTTAATGATATTTCTGTTTAGTCAAAATGTACTGCATCAAAATACTGTAAAACATATTTTTTGGGGGAGTTTTTGAGTTATCAATATTTACTGATTTTTCCCAAACCACATATATGGTGTAGGACTCATTTACTAGTACATGCATTGTATTTATCGCTGGTTATATAACAACAATTTATGGATCTGATTAATTTTTAGTGTTTAACTTTATATTTTTGCAGTAGATTATGACTATATATTTAGAACTTAATAATTACAGACTACAGCCTGGTCTATGATGCATTATATTTACATAAAAAAAGTTCCCCTTAGGGAAAAAAATCGAATTGCATTCATTTTTTCCCCCAAAATATTCTTGAAAAATAGAGAAACACTATAGTATACTTCTGTATCTTATGCACAAGATAATACAGGGCAATATTCATTTTTGTCTTTTTCCCTCCTTTAAATTTACATGCAGAAAGAGTTTCTATAATAGCTGATTATGAAAACTTGGAAGTAAGGAGATGCTAAAGGTGTCTTCTTTATTTCTCTCATCTGAGGTCAGGGTAAACCAAGTGCCACAGTATTTTTTGTTTTTTGTCTCACTACTCAGAGTGGCCAAAAGAAAAATTACTTAGCAAGACCCACACCGAGTTAACACATGCTGCTTCTTATAGGAGAAGGTATGGGTGAAAATGCATCCAATATATTATCAAGATTGCCTGTTAGTGACAAGCTCAAATAACAGCACGGGTATTTTGTTCCCCCAAAAGTTTTCTCTTTATTACTAGTAAATGCTCTGTGAATAAGCACTGGAAAAAGATAACTGGGGCTAAGGGTTAAAAAACAAGTTAGGTGTGGACAGCACGTATGCCATTAGACTTCTCAAGACAGTCCTCAGCTTATCTCCTCTTCTGTCCATGATCCTGTGGGAACTGAAGAGGATGAGGTGAAATTTTGACTTAATAACATATTGAGTTTCCTAGAAATTATATGATGATAATTTAATATTGGTTATCTGTTTTTAACTGCATTTTATTATTTATCCATTCTCTGTCCTTGAGACTTATTTCTTAAGAATGAGAATCCTGGAACTGGAATGACTGAGAAGTCAAGGATGCTTGCCTGGGATGGAAGGATGGGATTCTAGCAAATACTTTCTGTTTAATACCTGTGCTGATACGTCATTAGTCATAAGTCTCCGAGTATACACACAGAATCACAATATTCAGGCTAACAGACCTTACATCACTCTCTAGTATAAATTAAATAAAATGTTACAGCATTCTGGAGCCTTCTCAGTAAATTTGAATTGTGTGTATGCTTCTGTTCTACAGTGAATTGTTTCTTAAAGTAAAATTCATATCAATAAATGGATTTCAATGAATAAAATTTAGAAAACAGAAAGAAATACAAAGAAAGTCAATTTAACTCTTAACACTTTATTGCAATATGAGCACTGAAAGTCACTCACTCTATATATTCAATCTTACTTCATTAATAATTCCTATAATATGTATATTATTGACACACAAATATTATAACTTATTTTTGTTTTTAAATAGAAATAATTTTGCATATCATGCTTTAATGTTTTAACAGAGGCAACTACTAGCTAAATACTGATTAAGCTCTACTTATATGTATGTTATTGAGACCTCTCTCTCTCTCCACACACACACACACACACACACACACACACACACACACACACACACACACCCGAGTTCAGACAATTAAGTTCTCGAACTCATCTTAGAAAAACTGCTACATACCTCATTGCTGAATATCATTACAGTCACTTTTGAAGCACTCCCTTTGGGAAGCTATGCTCTGATGCCAGTGCCTAGTCCACCCTTCAAAGCAATTTTGGAAGTCTTTTTCTGGAATGGCCATCAGAGCTGTCATCCTATGACCCTTGAAATCCTGAATGTCATCAAACTGTCGCCTTTCAATATTTCCTTTATTGTCAGGAAAAGAAAGAAGTCATCGGGGGCCAGATCAGGTGAGTAGGGAGTGTGTTCCAATACAGTTACTTGTTTACTGGTTAAAAACTCCCTCACAGACAGTGCAGTGTGAACTGGTGCATTATCATGAAGCAAGAGCCATGAATTGGAGAAAAGTTCCGGTAGTTTTTATCCAACTTTTTCACACAGCGTTTTCAGCACTTCCAAATAATAAACTTGGTTAACTCTTTGTCCAGTTAGTACAAATTCATAATGAATAACCCTTCTGATATAAAAAAATGTTAGCAACACTATTGCAACAAGTTCACGAACTTATTTGTCAGACCAAGCGCTTGCATATTTGATTATTTAGATGACATGATAAATATTTGATATTCCTCTGTTGTTCCTGGCTCACAGCTCCCAAACCCCTGGGATTTCAAAAGTGAAGAGAGAGGTAAAGGGATCTCTTGTAATGTTAACGCAGTGACCTTTGGAATTCACCTAAGGATGGGGGCTGTCTGCCAGGGGAGCCAACTATGTGATTAAAAGGCTGGAACTTTCAGTCCCACCCCCAACCTCTGGGGCAAGGAGGGGGTTAGAGTTTGAATGGATCACCAATGGCCAATGATTTCATCATTCCCATGTATGTAATGAAGCCGCCATATAAACCCATAAGGACAAGGTTTGGAGAACTGGGTTGGTGAACACATGGAGATTTGGGGAGAGCGGCACGCCTGAAGCAGGCATAGAAACTCATCACCCTTTCCCCAAACCTTGTCATATGTATCTCCCCCATCTGGTTGTTCCTGAGTTATATCCTTTTATAATAAACTGGTGATCTAGTAAGTAAAATATTGCACTGAGTTCTATGAGCCGCTCTAGCAAATGAAATGACCCCAAGGAGGTCATGGGAATTTCTAATCTAAAGCCTGTCAGTGAGAAGCATAGTGACAACTTGTGCTTTCAACTGGCCTCTGAAGTGTGTGTGTGTGTGTGTGTGTGTGTGTGTGTGTGTGTGTGTGTGTGTTGGAGGGAGTCTCTTGGACTGACCCTTAACTTGTGGAATCTGATAACTATCGCTAGGATATATACTCATATCAGAATTGTGTTGAATTTTCAGAAACCCTTCTGGTGCTTGAGAAGAGAATTGCTTGGTGATGTGTGTAAAGTCTCCCTCCATCCCCCCATCACGTACAATCACCTTGGAACTGGGTCCCAGGGCCACAAAATATATGATATAAAATGGTAACACCCATGTTAGTGATCACTATTGTTTTTAATCTTCAGATAACAACATTTATATAAAGTTTATTTTGTTTTAGATTCTAACCAAGGGCTGTAGAGTTGGAAATGCTTATAACAGCAAGGAACTGAAAATCCATTTAATGGGCTTAAATTAGTAGGGGCTTATTTTTGTTACTTGAAAAGAAATCTAGAGGGATCATGGTGCTCTCAATGGTGCAGCTGCTGACAGTGTCACCAGGGCGTAGACTTTTATCTGGTCACCTACTTTTACACGTTGTGTTTGGATATAAAGCATGTGACCTCACAGTCAAAACATGGGTTTTGCAGTTCCAAGCATCATTTGAACCTTTGTTCAAAGCAGAAAGAAGTGGAGAATGAATATCACAGACTATCATCTGTCCCTTTTTATTAGAAAAGCACTTTTTTTTTTCTAGGATCTACACAACAGAATTACCTTGATATTTCATTGACCATATGTGGGTCACCCTCCACATCAAGCTACAAAGGAGTTGGGTAAATTAAAGAACTGACAAGTGATAGGACTGCCATTGCTGATGTAGACACAACACAATATCATATTCATCATATAGGGCTTGGGCACATCATCAGCCCAGACAAAATGAGGCTGTAAGCAAAAATAGCAGGGGAATAAATATCAGCTGGCAATCACATTCCAATACATGATATCCAATCTTAAAATCAAATTAACTTGAAACCCACACTTTGAAATGGCAGGATGGATAATGCACAGCCAGTAACATGGGGCTGAACAGTGTTTTGTCTACTCTGCTTGCACAGACACAATCTTCCCTCGTATGTCTGATTGTTCACCTGACCCAATTTTTAAACCTTCTGGAAAAAAAAAATGGAGGATAAATAATGATAAAAACACAATTGTCTGAGACTATCCATCATAATAGGGGAAAAATGAATGTTTAGAAAACAAATGCTACTCTCCTCTTTTTAAATGTGGATTCTTTCCTAGGGCCCTTGGAATAAGACAAAAACCTCTTTTATTTTGAAACATAGTGAGAGTGTAACATTGATATGCCCAAGTATAAATTGTTGATAGTTCTCAACAACATTACATGGGTGTATTGCTTTTTCTTTCTATCATAATAGTAATTCCCTTTGGACAACTCCTGAAATGAGGTATTAAGTAAATCATTTAATTATAACAAAAATCTGTGCATTTTAAGATTCACATTTTAATATTCACCTAACGCATGCTTATGTGTCACTGGGAAAAAAATTGGCATTTCTGATTCTTACAGATGATTTAAAAAGTTAGGGCTGGAAGAGGATAGAATTATCGTGACTGGAGTTTTGGAAAATGCCTTTGATGTTAATTTATAAACAAGAACTTTGATCATTCTTCAAGGGCAAGGATGTATCTTGGAGACAATATTTCATTTACATCTTTGATGCTTACTAAAACCCCAAATAATTATAGTTGAAAGACATGATAGTCCAGAGAGAAAAGAGAACAATATTACTGCCATTCAGAAGGAAATCTGATATTTTGTACTTAATTTATCTTGAGGCAATCTGCGTACACAAAGCATGGTGCTTTGCCACGCTCTTGGCAATATTTGTACAGATTTGGAGGAAAATACATATTTTATCTGTGTTACATTCTGTTCGTATCTTCTCCACCACCCCACAGAAATGTTATGCTGCTCCTCCACAATTGATCATATGGAATGAGAGGCTGTCAGATAAATGGAACAACTTAATCATTTCTGAGTGATAACATGACATTCTTAACCTCTTTAAAGCACAGGCCACACGAGCGGTGGAATATTTAAAAGTGTGCATGGCTTCCCATCAATCTTTAATGCATAGTTCTTATATATATACGTCTGCCCTTGCCTCCACTGGAGCTGATTATTTGTTTTATTTGACTCGGATTTGCTTGATTTAAAAGTTGGAAATATACATCTGTAGTATTGACAAAAGCCTATTCATAAAACATGGAGATTTTGCCATATATTCCAGAGAAAAGTCAATGTGGCAAAGTGAAGTGCAAAATTATTTCTGTCTTGGTGTTATTTTTGAGTCATATATCTCTGCCTTTTTATAAATAGCAGGCATATTTGGAAGAATTATGTCTGAGTCATAAATTCCAATTTGCCTGGGACATGACTAATCGGTGTCTTTAAGGTAGTAAGATGATATTACTGCCTTATCTTGCAAAAAATCTTTAAACTCTCAATCACAAATAGGGCAGGTCAGATTTAAATGACAAATATTATGCTTGCCTCATCAGGAAATGAGTTAGCATTGCCTTTTCTGGACCACTTTGTGCAAACACACACACACACACACACACACACACACACACACACACACACACTTTCATTTTATCATTTTGCTATTAGGTAAGCAAAATTTCTCCTCTTGATCTTAGTATATAGACTTTTTCAGGGAAAAAAATACAAAAAATAAACACAGCATATAAGTTAAATAACAAAGAGAATCGGATGATCCTATTTCAAACATAAAAATATATAAATTGAATATTGGAGCAACATGGTTCCAATCCACCATAAATTTTCAATGATACGAACTATTCCTTTAAAATTATTTTCTATCTGCTGATTTTATGGGACATATTATAAATAATAGTGCAGGGCTTCTACAATGTATGGAAAAAATCTGAAAATATTAAAAAGGAGTGAGATCATAGGGGAGGTTCTATGATAATAAATGAAAGAGATAACATACATACAATTATAGTTTGTTGACTATAAAACCTAATCATTTAGTTGTAGACTTGTGGGGTTCATGAGGACCTTGAATTTCAGTTGTTGAAGAAAAGTGTTTGGAATCAGAGTGTGAATTCATATAATATTCTGAGCAGAGTGATTTGACCAGAAACTAAGGGAGAAAGATTTAAGGGGGGAAAAATAAAACTGCAGAGATTTTTCTGGCTGAATATAAATCTACTAAAATCGAGCACAGAAGGAGAGAAAAATTTGAGAATTATTTTGGGATCTCATGCATGAAAAACAGAGTTTGGAGTTTTATTTTTAAATATCAATTTTTCTATGAAAGGAAATCGCCAGGTGTTTTTTGTTTTGTTTGTTTGTTTGTTTGCTTTGCTTAAAGGAAATAAAAATAAGTTTTCAAATGTGTGTTTTACAATAAATATCGTGTGTGAGCTTCAGGCTCTGTTAAAGAAGACGGTGTCAATCTTGAAGTCACTGATAGACTATCTATGGAACAAAACTGAAGTAACAAATATAATCTCTAGGATTATGCTATTAGAATCTGAAAAAAAATATTTTATCCCTTATCTTTAGAATGTCCTGTCTATCCCAACACACATACACACACACACACACACACACCCCTCTTTTGGAAGCAACAATATCCATTGGAATATTTCTTGAATAGAAACCATTCATTCATTTGTTAGAAACCTGGGGAGCAGGAAGAAAACCAATTTTCTGCCAAGGAAAGCTTGCTAAAAATCAGGTCATTTCTTTAAATAATTGAAACAGAAAGAAGTAAACATAATCTTGGGAAAATCCATAAACCAAAAACAAGGTGCTTTCTTATGCAATAAAGATATTTAGTAAAGTTCAATTTTGACATAGTCCAACTAACTCCACTTCACGTTTCACTGTCAATTGCCCCTAATTTTTCACACAATTCTCTGTCATTTCTGTCCTTAAAATATCTTTAGGGTCTTTTCAATTATTTCATTTGCCAGTTCAGACATGAAACCATGCCAAATCTACTCAAAACTTCCTTTATGGAGGAAAAAAATGGTAAAATTGTACCTATTCTGCGTACTTCCGCTTTATTTCTCATGACATATGCAATTACAGTAACTTTTACCAGACATGCGACACTTTAACTACATTTTCAATATGGACATCGCTTTGCCTCACCTTTGCTATGAAAATAGCTGTAAATGTATTGCCATTGTTTCCAATTGAATATATGCAAATGTGGTATAAACAAGGTGTGACTCTAAATTACACTGAATTGATTTTCACCTGAAACATCTCTTTGGAGATTCAATAGTAATCACTATTTATCTTTCTCCTTAGTAGAGTTGATTTTTGAAACTGAACAAATTCATTCTAGACAATTTTGGGTAATGAGATGTAACATTAAGCTGAGCAATAGTGTTTTCTGCCCCAAACATAGCTTTACTATAAAGTAGTGAAATGGATTTCTTGGGTAGTTCACAAATTGTTCTTATTTTCAGTTCCAAATTAGGAGTCTCAAATTTGTTCTGAGCTATGGCTAGCGCTCAAATAGACACATATACATATGTATACTACTCAAACGACTAATGTCAATGACACAAAAGATTTCTAAGTGTTAGCTGCCTCTTGTATATTTATTATTTTACACCATTGTTTTGCATAGTCTGCAAATTATTTAATACAGGGATTGCTTAATTAATCTGTCAATGTAAACAGAGACTCATCGTTCAGCCATCTGTTTTTATAAATAAAGTTTTATTGGAATAAGCCATTCCCTTTAATTTACCTATTGTTTTGTGCTTCAACAGCAGAGCTGAGTAGTTGAGACAGAGTCATCTGTCTCACAAAGCCTAAAATATTTACTATCTAGGCCTTTACAAAAAAAGCTTGCTGACTGTTGCTTTAGCAAACACTGCATTGGTAATAATGTCCTTTAGAATGATCAATAAGCCAAATGATGTTTTGTTATACAGTAATGGTGCCTTATGCAGATAATAGAGTAAGACTCACAGGCCCCTCTTGTGCGCTGGACGGCGCTCCTGGGAATTGTAAGGAAGGCTGCTCCACTGGGCGTCCTTAGTCATGAAGCTAAATAACAGTACACGCCTTAGCTGAGAGGATAAACAAAAAAAAGTCCTGAAGGCTATTCACTCGTTGTCTGTACACTGTGGACAAATTGGTGGCCTGATTAAAAGAAAATACGTTTACCATTTCCTCTCCTTCGAGCCATGGATCATGCTTTGGGGTTGATCAGCACTAGAACACACATTCACATTCAACTTAAATTCATTAGATCTTTCATATAGACCTGTGTGATTTATGCCCTTGAGAAATTAGAAGGATTATTCTCAACATAATAAAAATTTTTACCATATTGAGATAAATTATATATATATATATGCACATACATACTTACATATAATTAAGTTTAAAATGAAAACATAAGAATTATGAAAGACACACTAATCAATGTTTTTTTTTATCAATTGCTTTATTCCAAGGACCATTAAAGAAAGGTTTTATAAAAATGTATAATTGGCATAAAATCAAGTTAATGGGCAAATAATAGAAGAGTTAGAAAAGGCTGATGGTGAAATGTGCAGGCTGAAACGTGTTACTAAAGCCCCCAGCACAGTTGTAAGAACTAAGTGTTGAATTTGCATATGAACTTCATAGCTACCAGTGCAAAGACAAGCAGTGAACATTCACAGGGGTCCCATTGTCTTGGCTGTGGCTTGCTGGTCCCACACTGCTTCAGTTATTAGAACCGATGTTATTGAATTGGAGTTTGATATTACACCCACCAAGTCTGGCTACATAATTTATGAAACAAGACAAAATGAAAACGCAGGGTCTTTTGATCAAAATTAAGAATTTCAAAACGGTGACAGCAGAGCATTAAATCAATAATGGCCCTTCTAAGTGCAGGGGTCTGTATGATTCAAGAAGTAGCTTATCTGTGAAGCAGATCCAAAAGTCTATAACTTACTCTTAAGGAAGTCACAAGGACTTGTCATAGTCCCATTCTAAAAATATCATGTTTCCGTCATCGTTGTCATCATCATCATCATCATCACCATGGCAGACAGCTATTGAGTGCTAACTTTGAGCAGATACTACTGTACTAAACTCTTAAAGCATACTATCATTTTATTCTCCCTCCAAGCTAGTAAGGTAGGTAATATTATTAGTTCAATGTTATAAGGGAAAAATCATTGCAGAACATGGCCATAAGATCACATAATATTCTTTTATGTATGAAAACTCTCAGAAGAAATTTCTCTCACGAAAAACATTCAAGGAGAGGTGTTCTAGAGAGTGAAAGGTGTTCTAGAACTAGGACTCAAACGAGATCTTCCAGATAGGGAAGTTCATGATTTTATCAACTTTACTGACCACCTACGAGGTCCTGATGCTCTTTTCTAGGCACTATATTCTAGATACTGTGCTCTCAGGACCCTGTTAGGTATTGGCTGAATAGTGATGAATAAGACAGCGCTCCCTGGAGCTTAGAATCTAAAGGGAACTTGGGTAGTAAAATAGGAACAAGCAAACAAACAAATAACTAAGTTACAGTTGTGGTAATTGCTTTGAAGGAAATGAATGGAATGTTGTGATTGTGATGAATCAGAGGAACTTTTCGATAGAGTGGTCAGGACATGTATCTTTAAAAAACTGTTTTTTCAACTGAGCTCCGAAGAATGAGAGGAAGCCAGCAATTCTAAATTTTAGGACAAAAGTTTTACAGGCTGAGGAAAAGCTTGTGTAAAGGCCTTGCATATAGGAGCTTGAAGTGTTCCAGAAACTGAAAGAATCCCAATGCAGCCAGACTACAGTGACCCACCAATCGTGACAGAATGAGGTGAGAATTGTGTGCAGGGGAAAATCATGTAGGACTGTATACGTCATGACACGAGACTTTTGTTTCATTTCATTTTAAACACAAAAGGAAGCCACTAAAATATTTTATATAGTAGACTGTTGAAATGAGTTTGTATTTACTAAATATGATTCCAGCTACAATGTATTGATGAATTGGAGTGGAGCAAAAAATATAGGAATTAGGTGGTTACTTTAGTGCATTGGGCAAGAGAGGGCAACAGCACAGAGGGCTGCAGGGGAGATGAAGGAAAGGAAGCAAATGCTTCCTTCTGAGGAGAGAACAGAAGGATCATGGGTTTGGAATGGGAGAGGGAAGAGGCTGGCTCAGGGATCAACAATTTTTCTTGCAACATATTCATTTGCATATCCATACGGCACTTTCAAGCACCAATATCAAGAAAGCAATTGGCTCAGAGGAAAGATTTATCCCAGAGATATAAATTGGCTTCCTCAAGATGCTGAAGACATCAAAGCCATGCAGGTGAATGGGCTCTCCAGGGAACGCAATTTAGATTGAACCCAGAAGCCAGCCCGCGACTGAGCCTTGAAATTCTTCTCTTTTAGGGTCTGATAGAGAGCGATATTTCAACAAACTAAATATACTAGATATGTTGGGATATACCAGCAAACTAGATTAAGAACAAATGGCTAATACAGTAGGAAAAAAATTAGGAGAGCAGGGAGCCACAGAAATCAACTGGAAGCAGTAACACAACTGTGTCAAGCACTGCTGATAGGATGAGGTCTAAGATGATCAGAAAAACTTTCTGAGGAAGATAAGGTAGCATGTTAAATTGTTTTTCAAATACTTAGGAAGCTCCCACTATCAAATTTAATAAAGGCTTTTATTAGTATGCACAGATAAGCCAAAAAGATGGGAAATGATTTCAACAGTCAAGTCATAATTCAATGTCATTAACACAATGTCAATAACTGGGCTGTATTCAGGAAAAGAATACACCTCCATTCTCAGCAGCCTGGTCGTTTGCTGTTCTGGTGACTCAGCCGTGCTCAGACCTACCCTTTACTCAATTAATAGGCTCCCTTCCAGTCTGCTTCACTTTATCTCATGATTTATCATTTTACTTATTCATTACCTATGTATTACTTAATAACTTAAGAACTTGCTTAACTGTCACATTTTGTGTTTCTTGGTTGATTGCCGTGTTTTGTGTGTGTCTCTGTTCCTGTAATGATGCCTAACCCTGGCTTTCTCTACATATCTTAGGTCAAATTACCTGATACCTATGATGTGACACTTTCAGTTTGTATTATATATTATAGGGTAATCACTGTTGTTCAAATTTCTCATGCTCAACCACCTCACTGGAAGTCAGAATGGTGGGGTTCCAAGGTGCAAAGGTCTTGGATGTGAAAGAAAATACTTAAAAATACAATACAAAACAAAACAACAATGTCAAAAAAACTCCTGAAAATGATTCAGAAAATGTAAAGACTTAGTATGAGGTATGGCTTTGGTTGTGTGAAATTTGGACAAGCGAAAATAATGGGAGTAATGAGGGGCATTGTTCTAAATAGAGTAATAATGTGAATTGGGGAAGAAAACAAGAAATTTTGAGGGGTTTGTGTTGGTGATTTTATTGAGGAAAGCCTTGACTAAGATGAAACTGGGTTTCATTTTACCAATGGGAATATTCATACTGATGTCTTAGTTATATTATTGCTGTGTTTCATCTGACAATTTGGAGGTTGATAATCAGTCTTTTTGGTTTCTACAAGAGCAGTAAAATCTTTTTCTAAGATGCCCTCTTTCGATTCAGTCCAAAGTATGGGTGCCCTCTGGTGTTCACTGTCAGTATATCTCATAAAATTGCATATTCTAAAATTGGAGTTTGATATCCCTCACACATGAATTCATTCCAGCGTAGGTGTGTGAAACCAATATTTGTATGTTAAATGCATATTGATTTTTATTTAAACTCAAACTTGGTTGCATTTTAAAAGAATATTAATTTCAATTTTCCACTGAATAAAAATGACAACAGAAATTTGACATTACTTAGGAAACAGTCCCATTGACCATTGGTCGATCTCCCTGCATTTGTTCACCATATTCAAACTCTCTAAAGAATAGAATGACAACACACCCAATTGTTCATACATTAATATGACTAGTATAGAAATAACCATTGTCTTCACAAACCTTAAAATTTAGAAGTCTCACTCTTTGGCACTGGCTTAGTTCCAGCTACTCTATAGTAATATCTTCCTACCTTATTTTGTCCTCATAAAAATCATATCAGAAAAATTGTATTATCCTTATGACATAGATGAGTAAATTAAGCCAGAGAATGATGAAATATCATGTCATATCATATTATTAGTAAGTAACAGAGTTGGGATTCAGTTTCTACTCTGGCTGACTATTACACTGAAATTACAGAACAAAATAGCAGTTACCTGGACTCCAATTAACAGTCAGTGCAAAAGAAGGTCTTTGCTTTTTACTGTAGACAACTGTATATAATAAATAAATATGGGCCTGCTGAGTGGCTCAGTTGGTTAAGAGCATGAGCTCTGAGCAACAGGGTCGCCAGTTTGATTCCCACATGGGCCAATGAGCTGCGCCTGAGCTGAGCTGCCACTGAGCTGCCAATAGGTGGCAGGATGGCTCAGCTGGTGAGATCACATGCTCCTAAAAACAAGGTTGCTGGTTCGACTCCCGCATTGGATGGTGGGCTATGCCCACCCGCAACTAAGATTCAACATGGCAACTTGAACTGAGCAGCCGCAAACTGCTGACAGGCGGACGGATGGCTACTGGACTTGTAGCTGAGCTAGCTATGCCCTCTGCAACTAAGGCCTGAAGGACAACAGCTTGGCTGTTTCCCTTCCCCAATTCCACAACACTGTTCCCCTTCCCCAAATCCTCAATAAAAAAATACATAATAAATAAATAAATATGCAATATTAATGTTCTCAATAAAGAAT
Source organism: Hipposideros armiger (assembly GCF_001890085.2). NCBI lineage: Eukaryota > Metazoa > Chordata > Mammalia > Chiroptera > Hipposideridae > Hipposideros > Hipposideros armiger. The sequence continues at coordinate 296,656 of NW_017732233.1, forward strand.
TGACTTGAAATAATTGTTTTGAGAGAAAACAGCCTAAACAAGAGAGGGGTAGAATAAAGAAAAGCTATTCACAGATAAATGTGAACAATTTTGGATAGAAACCACAAGTGTTCATCAAAGAGGACCTCATACCTTCTTTTATTTCCATCACCTTTCTCTCTCATACACAGGATTGAATATATTTAGGAGGAGTTCTTAGTGATGGCTGATAAAAGAACAGATGAAATTATTCACTGTATGGATCATACACGATTTAGAGGGACGGGACACTGGGAGGATTTAACAAATGGCTGATTTGGGAAACATAAGTCTAGATATCTGAAGTATGGCTATTCTATCCCAGTGCCACAGTGAGATAGAAAAGGCAGTAGATTACAGGACGCATGTCTCTGGGAGATTAGCTCAGCATGCTAAGGTGTCCATCTCATGTTTCACCATTGTTCCCTTAGAATTCTTTCATAGATACTATGATTCCTGCAGAGCAAAGCATCTGTGGAATTTAGAAGATGTTTAGTATCGTTAGGAAAAATTTCAGTTGGAGATGTGTTAGAGCTGTTTTAAGTTGCATGATTTTGTTTCTTTGTAAATATGCACTTCAGATTCTCTGTTAGTAAAGTGGAGCTTCCTATATATATTTTCTTGCAAGTGTCTCAACATAAAGAACAACATGCATTATTATTATTATCATTAAAAATGCCCCCCCCTCAATTTAGTAACCCAATATAAGTAAGATATTGAAGGATGTTTTAGAAAACGTGCCTTCAGTGTATAGTTTATGGTTCATTAAAACTTCTAGTGATCTCATTACTTTAAACTGTTTCAAAATTGATTATGGAGATATTGTCTGAATAATCCTAGAAACTTGTTTTTTCATAAACATGGGAAAACTGAAATTAAATAAATTAACAGGTTGTGATTCTGAGCATCAAGGTTATTCAATGGAGGAAGAAAAATAAGAAATGATTGTTATTTTAGTAATTCCTTTGCCTATTCTGTTTTTTTGTTTTGTTTTGTTTTACCAGTGGCTGGAATTACTCACTTCATACGGGAACAGTGCTGTACGGTTTCTTCTGTAAACTGTAGTATATTCCAATCATTTATTTTAGGATATTTTAGACCTTGAGGTTTTTAACACTAGAAGTAAGGAACATGCAGCTCCAGCCTCGCTCTCATTCAGAGGAACACATGTTCTGTGGGCGGGATGGAGACTTGCCTCTGATTCCAGTATTTCTTTAGCACAGAAAAGAGAAACGGCAGTTTTCTAAAGAATCCTGTCAGCACGGCTCCTAGTGCACTTCTTCCCAGTGTCAAAAATGTCAGAATCCACACTAAATGAGTTCATCCTTCTGTCCCCAAATGTCCCTCAGAGTGTATGCTGCTCTCACCTACCCATTCTTTATTTTCTACATTTCTGTTACGTTTCTCCAAGTTATGGAAGTAAAGAGATTGTCCTGCTCCTCCTGTCCTCACAGGCCAGCAGGACAGCCAGTCCCTGAGAAGGTTTTAGAAATTCAGAACCTCAGGCCCCAAACCACAGGGATCAGAATGTGCATTTCAACACAATCGCCAGGCGATTCATTTTCCAAAGTGAAATGTGAGAATCGCTGGTAATGGACCAATGGAATAAATACATATAAATTTGAACTATAATGCCCAGAACCTCATTGGAAGAATTTCTTTGTGTCCCCTATGTAACCTGATGGTTTATCCAACCTCTAATCTATCCCCCACCTTCTCCCTCAAAGTTAACTCCATTCCCAGCTTCAAACGATTTCTTGACATATCGTTCCTTTTGGAAGAATTATCCCTGGATCTGAGTCTATCTGCGGGACCCTAAAATCTGACTGAATTGGTTCTTCATTATGTTACTTCTTCATTTTTAATCCTCTCTTGCTGGGCTCACTCTTGGTCTCTGCCTCTCATCCCTGGAGTTTTTTCTGTACGTGATTATCTCTTATCCCCAGTGAATATAATTGGTGTTATAATTCCTCTTTCCAGTGGTGACCTTATGTAGGAATAAGCCACTTTAGGAACAAAACTGTCAAATTCGGTCCTGCCAGTGTTTAGCGATTCATCACCCATCTAAAGCTGACTCCAATCCAGAGGTTGAGACCTGAAGGCAACCACTGCTATCAGTGAGGCCAGAGCGACTAAGGATATTCTATTCAGACGTGCCAACTCCATTTTTTTGGTAATAGCCCTTAACAATCCCTCTCTGAGAGTAACAGGGAAAATAACTAACAATACACAGTGCTTGAAAATATATTCAGTAAGCTTGAACTAGTATGTGAGTATGTGGACACCAAACAAGGTCTGGCACATTATCTTACAGACACACAAAACATTCACTTTACATATGTAATTTGAGCATGCACTAGACTGACAGTAAATCTTTAAAAAAATAATAATAATAATAATTGACCAAGCATTTCCATATAGCTTCCACTGACTGGAAATTCTTATCTTAAAAAGGAAACCAATGAAGAATCTATTTAGGATAAAAATATATGAGTTTCCACATGTCACAATACAAAGGGGGGAAAAGCTAAAGCAACACTCAGAAAGAGTGTTCCTCCAAACAAATTAATTAAAAAGGAAGGTTGAGCTATACTAATAAACTAAGCTCCCAGTTTAAGTAGGAAAAGACCAACCATAAATTTAAAAACAGAAGCAGGCGGGAATGAATTAAAGAATAAACCAGAAATCAATGCAATAAACAAACAAGCAAGGAAAGAATGCTGGAATTGTTGATTACTGCAATTGATTGTAGCTCTTTAAAATATTAATGAGTGACAAAATATTAAAGAATGGTCATAAAAGAAAAGTCTGAGAAAGGGCAAAAATAAACATATTAATATTATTTGCAATGATCATAGTGCAAAGAACAGAGTGGGGCATAGTTATGATGCTGAGGGGTTTAAAAAATAAAATGTGGTGTGATTTATAATTTCATTTCAATACATCAATATCAAACTAAGCAGGAGAATAATACCTGACAACTGCCAAATTGAAGAGGAACAAAGGTTCCAGCTTCCCAAAAAATAGCAAGTCGCCAGAATTATGAGAACATTCTTCATAAGAGTGAAGGATAATTCTAATCTGTTTCAGTCAGTTCAAGCTGTCTTAGGGCAGTACAGCAGACTGTGTGGCTTACACAACAGACATGCATTTTCTCACAGACCTGAAGGCTGGAAGTCTGAGATCAGAATATAGGGTGATCAATTTCTGGGTAGAGCTCTCTTCCTGGATTGTAGGCGGACACCTTCGAACTGTGTCCTCATATGACCTTTCCTAGGTACACGTTCATGGGGAGACCCCATTTAACCTTAATTACCTCATTATAGGTTCTATCTCCAAATATAGTCACACTGGATATTAGGTCACCAACATACAAAATCTGGGGGACACAATCCAGTCCATAGTACTCCATCCCCAACACACCCAAATTCACATCCTTCTTATAGGCTGAATACATCTATTCCATCCCCAAAACCCCAAAAGTCTGAACTTATTCCAGCATTAACTCTAAAGTCTAAAGTCAAAGTCTCTTCTAAGTATTTTCTAAATCAGATATGGTAGAGAGCTGAGGTTCAATTCATCATAAAGGAAAATGTCTCTCCAGTTATGATCCTGTGAAACAAGACTGAATGCACAAAATGCAATGGTAGCTGCACCGATTTACATTCCCACCAGCAGTGTATGAGAGTTCCTTTTCCTCCATATCCTCTCCAACACTTGTTTTTGTTACTTTTACTAAACAATTATTTTTCAATTCATCTCTGTCTTCTCATATTTCACAATAAGCAGTCAGGAGGACCCAGGAGACAACGTCAGCATCTTGCTTAGAAATCTCCTCAGCTAAATATCCAATTTTGTTGTTCACAAGTTGCATCTTCCACAAAACATTAGAATGTAATTAAGACAAGTTATTTTGCTACTTTGTAACAGAAATCACCTTTTCTCCATTTTCCAATAGCCTGTCCTCATTTCTGTGAGAGACCTCACCAGAAGGGTCATTAATTTCCATATTTCTACCTGCAATCTCTTCATGCAATCCATGTTTTGTCTAGTGTGCAACACAAAACTCTTCTAGCCTCTATCCATTTTTCAGTTCCAAAGCCTCTTCCACATTCTTAGGTATTTGTTACAGCAGCACTCCAATTCTAGGTACCAAAATCTGTATTAACCAGGTTGGGCTCCATAACACAGTAGCATAGACTGTGGGGCTTAAACAATACAAATTTACTGTCTCATAGTCCTGGCGTCTGAAGTCCAAGATCAGGCTGCCAGCACAGCCAGTGTCTGGTGAGAGCTCTCTTTCTGGTTTACAGATGGCTACCTTCTTACTCTGTCCTCACACAGCCTTTCATCAGTGTGTGCACAAACACCACTGAGGGAGGGAGGGAGAGGGAGAGAGAGAG
>NW_017732233.1:301111-371256 GCF_001890085.2 Hipposideros armiger
AGAGAGAGAGAGAGAGAAGCAAAAGTGAGAACTCACTCTCTCATGTCTCCTTATAAGGACACTACTGTTGGATTAGGTTAGGGCCCCATGCTGATGACCACATTTAACTTTAAATTTTCTACAGTATTTAATTTTTAATTGTGTCTTAGACAATGCAAGAAGAATACAAAGAATAAGTAAAAGGTAAATTATCATGTCAAAATGTTAATATCGACACACTATCTAATCATATACCTAGAAATTCCAATATAATGAGTGGTAAATTTTTAAACTAATACAAATTAACTTACAAGAACCAAAATTGTTCTTATTTATCATATTAACCAATTAGAAAAAGTAAGTAGAGTAATACATCTTATTCACATGGATGATATATTAAGCACTTAGATGTAAAATTTGAAATATTCAAATATTTATGGGCAAAATGATGCTGAAGGATTTAAGATATTCCCTGCAAAAGGAGATATATCTTATTAATAAATTTCAAGAGGCCCCAAAATATTCAATTTTAGGATCAATTTTAGGGCAAATCCAATAAACAGGTTTGGTAATTCTAAAATTCATATGAAATAATAAATGTAAAATGATTGCTATACAATTATGTAAAATAAGGTTATTTAAGAATGTCTTCCTCTTTCAGATATTAAAACGTATTAAAACATAACAGTATTGCTACATCAATATACCTATTTGTCAATAGAGGCCAGAAACCTTTCCAAATATGTATAGATATGAAGGAAATGATCACACACACACACACACACACACACACACACACACACACACACACACACTACTTATGTAGTTCATTGCAATATGTTTGAACAAAATCTTTAAAGGAATAGAGATGGATAAATTTTACAACTTCAGAATTTAAAGAAAACATATAAAACTCAAAAAGTTATATATAACTCGAAAAAACATAGGCATTTTGTAACGTATTCTAAGAATGAGTATTTAGAATATGTAAAGATATATGTAAGTAAAAAAAAAACAAAAACACAAAAAAAATCAAAATAACAAACCAGTAAGAAAAAAGGACAAAGACCTGAGCAAGCGAATCACAAAGAAGAAATAAAATAAAACATAAAAATAATATTTTCTGACTCATGAAAAATAGGGAAAGACAAATTAAAACAATACAAATAGCATTTTTCAAACATTATGTAAAAATAATTCTAATGCTTGATAATATCAAATATTAGCAATGTGGTAGGAAAGTGGGTATTCTGAGAAAGAACTGGTCACAGTATGTATTCATGTCACAGTTGAGGGCAACATGATTGTACTTATTCATACATAAAATGCACTTAAGTAAAAGACCGCTTCCTAGTTTATACCTTAGAGAAATATTAATACAGCTCTTATACTTGTACAGCCAACTTAAGACTCCAAAATATATTGCAACTGAGAAAGTGAGTAGCAGAATAACATCTACATTATGACACCATTCAAGGAAAACCAATGGAGAAGTCAGAACTGCATATTTTTAAGACAACATTGAAAAAAAGATCAATAACAAAATTATCAGGAAACCGATAGTCTCTGATTAATGAAGTGAATAAGATTAGGGAGTTCGGATAAACAGAATCGGTTGCAATTTTTAAGGCTAAAGATTCATGTTTTAGTTGTATAATAAGGAGAAATAAGGCGATGTCCGCAACAGGGAAGAAAGATAACAAGGAAGTAAACCTCCTAGGGTTTGAGGCAATGGAAATTTTTAGGTTAACAAGGATAGCAATAAAATGCGGAGTTAGAAATAATCCCTCAAACAGAATAGAATAGGACAAAGGGATTTATGCTTAGAGAGAGGGAAGTAGAATTGCTAATAGGACGTAAATACTTAAAGGTATAAGATCAGGAAAGAGCCTTTGATTGTCAAGTCAAACTTGCGGATAGCTTCCAAAAGATATCAAGAATAACTTAATTTATGCAATACTCTTAGTCTAATTGGTATCACCTAAGCAACCTGTGGGTGAAAACAATTTTGATCTAGTTGTTAAAGTCTCCTGCATATATCTGCAACATTGAATACGTTAGTATCTGCACTGGTTTCAAAAGCTGTCTGTTTATTATGTATATCTTGAGCCTCACACTTGAGCCTCACACAGTGAGTGAGGGGCACGCTTCCTTCTAAATCATATTTAAAATTAAGCACACAATAAACATTTAAGAAAATACAAAGTTTAGTGCTAAACATCTCACTTATGGAAAAAAAAATCTTTGGACAATGTGGCAGAATTGAACAGAAGTGAACATTAAAACTATATTTTAGGAAATTTTCACCATTAAATTAACCTGCAAAAATCATGGACAGCAAGTTTTATCCTCTTATTTCTTTTTGTACTAGCCTCCTAACTTAATTTCCAAGTACAGATTTTACTATAAAAATAGAAAAATCCTTTCCATCATATATACCAGCAGTAACAATAGCTTCAAAATATCAGCGTCCATCGACTTTTCAGTTTCCTCAATATCATTTTACTTATATTGTGAGACAAAGAAATGCAATAAGAAAATGGTTCACAATTAATTACATAACATATCATAGAAAAAATGAGAAACTCATTATGTTAGACCCATTGAGCAGTATGCAATCCTAACAAGTTTTTAGAAGAAAATATAATAACCTTGTACTTCAAATATAAGAATTGCATTTACCTTTCTTTTAATGTAAGACTGTAAGAGATAGGATTCTCAATAAAATTAAGCAGAAATATCAATAGAGCAGTTTGACTGTGATGTATTAAATTCCAGGTATGATACTAGAGTGAATATAGAGAAAATTTTCTGCCAGCTAAGGAAGCACTCTTCAACCAGTAGCTATTATTATTTTATCTTTCTAAACTGAATGCAAAGAATTTTTGTAATTGTGATTTACTCTTTTATTCTATCCTGTGTGTATCTTTCCCTCTCAGGGTACCAAAGACATATACAGTTTGTTCCATTCCATACAATTTAACACATATTTATTATCTTCTTTTTCCCTAACCATGCTGCTCTTTAGGATCAGAGATTATGTATCTTTCTGTCCATGTAGAACCTACGATTCTACGCTCATTAAGTACTCGTATTAAATAAATAAGTACTCTTACCAAAATAAAATTCAAATACATTATACCTTTTACTTAAGACACTTCAAAAGAAACATTTTTTCCACTGAATATCTACTCAAATGTCCAATATCATAATACATCAAAAGACCCTTATCTCATGAAAGATCTGTTGAAACACCCACAATTTTTTGAGAATTAAAGATTTGAAACAAAAATGCCCTGGTAGTCCTCATTAAATAAATATTACTCAGAAACATTATTTATTTGAGGCACGCCCATATACCTAATGTAACTATAATGATTTTCTTTGTAATATCATTTCATATGGAAATCCCTAGTATGCTTTTGTTTTCAGTTTGATCGAGAAGCAAAAACGTTTCCTTCATATCCTCATCAATTTATCAGATATTTATGCCAGTAAGTCACTATGTACTAAATCACCCTGAACCTACGTGTCATACAACAAATATGATTTTTTTTTTCTAAAGATTTTATTGGGGAATTGAGGGAGGGGAACAGCATTGGGGAATCGGGGAAGGGGAACAGACAAGTTGCTGTCCTTTTATTCGTCAGTCTGGTTGTGGAGGACATCGCTTCGCTGGCCCATGTTGGTATTATCATTGCGCTCTTCCCGGGTGAGGCAGTCGCTTGCCAGCCATTGGATTGCTGCTTATGGCAGCTCCTGGCAGCTCACACCAGCTGCTGGCCAGCCCCCCTGCAGCCTATGCTGTCGCCGGGGACTCCAGGTCAAGCTGTTGTTCACCATCTTAGCTGTAGAAGGCAGTGTCACTGGCCCTAATGTGGGATCTGAACCGGGGCGCTGCTGCTCAGAGCTGGAGTCCCAAGTCAACTCTTAACCAACGTGCCACTCGGCCAGCCCACAACAGATATGATTTTTATCTCACACTCACAGATCTGTGGAGAAGTGGGGCATCTGAGCTTTAGGCTGGAGGTCTGCAAGTCAGCTGGGGGCTCAGATTCAAGCTGGGGTCCTGTGGCTTGGTTGGGATGGCTCTACTCCATATTTTCCCCATTAGCAGGGACTACTGTAAAAACATTTGTATCAGACGAGTTAAAGAGGCAAAGAAGAATTCTTCAAAACCATGCTAACAGAGGAGTGGGATTGAACTCAACTCCAAACACGCGCAGACAACAGGCAAGCTGAGGAGTCAGTGGATAGAAAAATTACTAAGGGAATTGAGGTTAGGTATTAAGGGTGAGGGGGAAAGATGCTTGAGTAGATGTCAAGGGTGGGGGAGGAAGAGCTTGACTGGAAATCAAGTGTGGAGAGATTCTTGATCAACAGCCTTAGCAGGATTCTTAAAAATATACTGGGCTCAGCTGTCCAAGGCCAAGGCCAAGGAGAAGGCCTAGCAGAAGGGCAGGCTTAAAACAAGAAAGAGTCCTTGTTACTCTCAGATTGTGCTCTTCGCAAGACAGTGGTAGGAACACAAGAAGACATGCTCCATTGCACAAGTGCATCACAAGCACGTGCTTGTTAGGTTTGCTAACATCTCATTGGTCACAGCCAGTCACATGGCCAAACCATCAGTGGAAAGAAATACTATACACAACAGGAGGTGGAGGAGAATGAGTATTTGCTAACCTATAGTCCACACTATCACTGGATAGAGTTCCTCACTGTTTTCAGAGAAACTTCCAAGGCTTTTTGATGTTAGAAGGAGTGAAACATTCATATTCAAGAACAACTTCACTGATCTTTTCTACTTTCTCTCTCATAGAAGCCCCATCCTCCATCCAGACCTTGCTTTCCAGCCTGGGAATTTTCTCACTCATTCTAAGTTTTACCTAGTATGCAAAATTTAAAAAAATAATAAAGAAAACTCACTTTTCAAATTTGCTTCTTGTTCAATCCATTCTGCTCTAAGTCAAGTTGCTTCTTTATTCTTTATTTCTTTGTTTTTTATTCAGTATCTGCCAGAGAAAGAGAAATCATCTCTGAGGCTTATTTTTAACAGCAAAATGGAATAAAAATTAGGAAATATACCCACAGATTATACAGATCTGGATATTATGGGTCAATATATTTAAACAATTTGGGGGAGGGTGACTGTATGAAAAATAATATAAAATTATGAATACAAAATTAGGCAGGAAAATTGGATATTTATGTAGAATAAGCAAAGAAAACTTAAATTTTTTAAATATGTAAAACTCAAACAAATTACAAAACAATGGGTTATCTGCCTGTCATACTCCTCTATAATAAGATGTTTTCCTAAATGTTTGTCTGCATAATTTCTGATCACCTTTCACAATTAATATTGTAGTATAGTTATCTGTAAAACTAATAGGAATATTACTCAATATTTCCTCTTGGATTGTTCATAGTTTAGAAAATTACCTTTCAGTTTCACAACTCATGCCTTTATGTAAAATTTTAGAATTTGTATTAAATATTGGAAATTTTTAGCAAATACCTTTTATATCTGAGGTATAAGATTTGGGGACTTTAATATATTTCTGACAGAAGAGTTTCCATTTTCATCCGGCCACTGCGATAAGAACTAAACCACCCGCTAGTAATTTTATATGATTAATGATTGGACAAATGTTCCATAGACTAGCTCTTGATTCCGTACATATGACCTTTGGCCCTGCCATTTTTGTTGTGGCATTGGTGGAGCCATCAAAGAAGATTTTTAGAATATTTTGAAATTCCATTCATGTTTTGGATGCTTAGCAATAACTTTAATATATAAGGTTCCAGGGTGGGGTGGGAAATGTATGCCCCATCACAAACCTCTTTGCACACAACCTAGAATCGGGATACCTTATCCAAATTGATGGACCCTGAGTTGGGAGACATAACAATTATTGTGAGGAAGAATGGAGACTAGAGTTGAGCAAGCACCTCACAAAGTTGACTAAAATGCAATTGCCTTTGAACCTAAGAGTAGTGTTCATACATCTGTCCTTCCACCGGGTGTGCAGAAACCTGAACAAGGGTAGGAGTTTTGCCTTGCATTAGGCTACTCATCTATATCAATAACCTGAGATGGGAGACGTGGATGTCACAGTCTTCGATGCAATTAATTATTCCCATATAACTAAAATGTTATCCAATCACAGTTAGCTAGATGTTATGAAGTCCAATTTCAGGCTCAGCGTATGGAAAAATCCCAGCATGCTGTGCCATACTCTTTCAACTATCTGATTGATTGGTATGGCATGTCTTGGGGACATTGAAAGCTGAGGAACGGAGGGAGGGAAGGAGGGAGGGAGGGATGGAGGGAGGGAGAGAGAGTGAATGAATATGAATAAGAGATGATGAGTGGATCTAGGTCCCTGGCAAGCAGGGTCTGAAAGAGAGATTTGCATGGAAGAAGTTTATTGGAAAATGGCCTCAAGTCCAACACCTCTGGGAAGTAAAGAAAGTTGGATCAGGCAGAGGAAGAAGTTGATATGAAATGCAATTTCATCAGAGGTCTCAGCTTAGCCCATGAAGAGCTCTGAAGCTAGAATTGTTCTTCAGAAATAAACCAATTGAGGCAAATAAGTCAGGCTTTTATACCCTTCCCTCCATCAACCTGTTTATTGGGTGTGGGCTGCATGTTAGGTTAGACAGCTCACTTCTACTTAGCATTTTTCCTAGAGAAAGTGCTCAGTTGTGACGTGTTGACTGACAATACTTCCAGCAGTGGAGGAATGAGTGCTTTAGTCCAAGGAGACATGAGTATTTTGCTGATGCCCTCCAGCATCTGTTAGAGTGGGGGTCACTGACACAGTTGAGAAATGTCTCAGGGGTGCCCTAAGGGCTAATAACTCACTTACGTGTACGTACGGTTATTCCTGCCAAATACATACCATAATTCTTAGGAGTAGATGTGCTATTGAATTGTAATTTCAGTATTTAATGCAGAAAGGGATTTAGCCAAAAGGACTAGAATGCATATCCACAAACTGCAATAAGAGGTTGTTCACATTCATTTCTAGAACAGAATACACATGGTGAGCACAAACCTAAGGGAGAAGGGCTATGATTTTGAGACTGTCCTGTAAGACAGTCTACGATGAGTCAACTAATGTCTTAGGATAAACATTCAAGATGTTCAATAAGTATTTAATGACCAAAAAATGAGTTTAAGCTATGTGAAAGAATTGTGTCCACCTCTGTATCCTCAGGGCTTATCCCAATTCCTGGTACAGAGTAGGCAGTCAAAACATTTATTGTGAACAAGACTCACAGTTTAGAGTGAAGATTCAGATGTGTCTAAATGTATCATTCTTTTTTGCAGTAAACTTGACTAAAGCAGGAACCTTTTCTGGAGTGGGTTGGTATGGCTAAGGACTAAGAGATGAGAGCATTTGGCATGATTTCATCTTGCACACACAGGACATCTATACACATTTATTTTAAAACAGAATGTAAACTCAGTCAAGAACATTTCAAACTTCACATTATAATCATTTATTTTCTTCCAAGACCCCCAGCCAGGCTGCTGAGTGTGGAAAGAGGCAGGAAGAACAGGGCCAATCTATTCTTCCTGACTTCCATGTGAGGACACCAGGTCTTTGGATACTGTTACCAACATTTCTGATGTGTTGGTCTTAGCAGACACTTGGAATACAGTCCCATCTGAATTGGTCTGTGATCCATTCATTCCTTGGCTTCTACAGGTGAGAACCATGCACGCAGAACCCTCTGTTTCTCCCATCTGTTTCAAGTCTGTTGGTCCTATCTCCATTTCTGCTGCACTCCTGATTATGCTTTCTACAGAATAATGGGCGGGAACTCCACGACACCAGCCCAGATACCACAGTCATGCTTAGCTGATCTGTCCCACTTAGTGCTTTATCGAAGACACAGCAGACTGACAGCCTTGGCTTCTCTGGTATACACATGCCATCAGTTCAGTCTGAAAAGAGTTTGAATACTCATTACCTGGCACACTTGTCTCTCACTCACAACACTTAGCTTGAGTCACCTAAATATATCCCAATATCTCCGCCTAAACTATCCATACCTGTACCAATGCAATCATAGGCAAAGAGTAAATATTTATTGATAAATGTGTTGAATGCACAGGTTTGAAGGCAGATTTCAGTATTCTCCCACTATTGATTTCTATTCAGATCACTCGTGTTTATTAATAAACTGAATTTGAAATGATTAGTTAACTATAAATATAGATAAATGTAATATCCTTACCTCATACTTCCCAATACAATTTACAATGCTATAATGAGACTTTGCCAACTTTCTTAGGATTATCAGCATATATGATTTTTTTATATGTCCTTCAAAATGAATCGGGCATGTAATAAGATAGACCACTGGGGCATACTGGTTTTAATGAACTCATATTTACCCCTGGTTGTCACCATTATTTTATTTCTCAGAGGTTATATATTTGTTTTACTAAGTGTCAATGCATAATATCAGATTTCACTTTGAAATATAGATCCATGTTAAATTTTAAGTACCAGCCATGATGTAGAAAAGCAAATACTGTGTTTATACTCAACTGTCACTTCTAACATTCTCATTTCTATTCCAAAATTAGACTAATCACATTTTTCTAAAGTGCATTTGTGAGTATATATATATATATATATATATATATATATATATACATTAAACATTGTTTTATCTTGTTTAGAACACAATTGACAATAGCTATGCTTTTCAGATTGCCTTTATGGTATTGTTTGTCCCTACTTGAAGAGTGTTTCCTAATTTATTATGGATGCATTACATATTGGCAGTCCCTACATGATATTAAACATATGTGCACACATTTTCCTTTGCACAGTTGCTTAAGCGAGGTTAAATAAGGTAAATTCAATACTTTTTTGTTTTATTTATATTGGAAAGTGTTCTATTTATAAAAGTCCTAACTGATACATATTGAACCCCATATCAGTGTCATTTAAAATATGCCCAAATAATTTTTAGAATCATATCTTTTTTATTATTTTTTTCAGTCAGCTTTTGCTATATTGTGTTGCATTAAAAAGTAGTCCCAATATTGGAATGTACATGTCAATAAACCACTGTACATTTTTATACAGTGATAAAGTCTAAAAAAAAAAAAAAAAGTAGTCCCAATACTTTAGGAGCTTATATCTAGGTTTCACTGTTGCTTTTGAGTTGGTTACAACTCAGTTGTGTGTCTACAAGCCAGAAACAAGACTGAATAAACAAGCCCTGTGTTGATCTTGTGATGTGATTCTCAGGTGGAGGAGGAAGACCGAAGGCACAAACATCCAATGTCTCTTATAGCTCCCACAGACCAAAAGAATCAGTTGACGAAGCCTGATACAAATGGCATGGCAAAGTTGATTCCTCCCATGTCATATGGCAGTAGGCAGAGATGTATAGTCCTCTGAAAACTGAGGAAAGAGTGACTTATAATAATTTTCGTACAAATAATAGAAAAACAAAACAAAACCATAGACATTCATGAATCTCTATAAAGCCAAATGAAAAAGGCTTCATTTTAAGATATAATATATGGACTATTTTATTTTTAATGTTTGTTTTTCAAAACCAAAGCAAACTATTTAAGGTAATTCATATGAAAACAAAAGTCCTGAATTGACTTCACGGGAAAGCTTATTTTGAAAGCATGTGGGTATCTTTTCATTCTTGAGGTCAATAATGGAAGCACCCGAGAGATGGCGATTCCTTGTATGTCTCTGATATACTTGCTGTGCGGGTTCTGTAAACATTGAGGATGTTAGAAAAGTTCCTTATCTTTCCTATTATCAAAAACATAGAACTCCTGTGATTTTTGTTCCATCAAAATCCTACTGAAAAATACATAAGTTTGGCTTTCTTGGCACAGAAAACTATCCTTTGGATATATAAGGAGACTATCTGAACTATAGGAACTCAGATATCTGTATAAAAATAATATCAAACAGAGTGACATCGGTTGCCTTTTGGGAGAAAATCCTGAATATTAGGATTCAGAGTTGGAAGAGAATGTCCTTCTCCTGCATACCATTTTGTGCATTTTCAATAATGCACTATATATACTTTATACATTTGTATTGCCTGTTCAAACATACAAACCAAAAAAACAAACAAAAACCAAAAAATAGACAAACAAAAAAAAAACTAGGTAAGCACCTATGTTGAATTACACACTTTCAGGGGCTCTCCTTCACATTTCCCATCTTTCCACTTATTTTACGTGTATTGCTTTGGTAGCAGAGAATGGATAGTTAGTAATCAGTTTCGTTTCTTATTAAAATGCTACCAAAATGAATGCATTTTTATTTTCGGTCTCTGTTTTCTTTCTCTTATCTTTTCCTATGTCTTTCCTACCATATTTTCCAAAATTTATTATTTTCCACAACTATTTTTTAGATAGTTAATAGTTGATTAGTACAATCTATTCTAAAATCCAATGTATTGGAAATGGCTTTCAAGGAGGCACTTCTAAGGGGATGTAAATAATGTGAGAAATGAAAGGAAAAGGTACATTCTAAGGAAGGTGATTTATTGCCAAAGTACAAATATGTAAACCGAACGTGCTCAGACTTGATAAAAAATATAGCTGCTATTTCCTAATACACAAAGAGATGATTTGTGTTGATTCTGTTCTACACATGTGAAATAACTGGTATGCCAAATACACACTCTCATTCTTTACTCTCCCCTAACTTTGTAAACACACATTTTTTTCTCATTTCATATAATTCTTCCAAGTGGCTGGAAAAATTCAAGTAATAACTTCGTTTTCCAATATGTGCATAAGAATATGATTTAACAAAAATTATATTGATATATTTTCAGGCTGAATATAATTAAGTTGATTATTAACACTTATAAAAAAGGACAACATGCTATGTAATTATTACCATTATTGTTTTTAAAGCCTGCCAATGGGGATTTTTATTTAGGCCAATTATGCTTGTGCATGAAATCTTATGATTGCTGTTATTATTATGAGATTATTGTTCATCCTTTGTATACAGGGGCTGAAAATGTTCTAAAATTAAAGGTGCTAATTTTTGCTTTTATCATATTGTACTATGCAATCAGTATTAAAATAATCAATCAAGCTATCAACTATATAGACAAGACTAAAATGATAATTCCTCAGTATGAATGTATAAGTTATTGAACATCTGCTTTAAAAATACCTACAATATCCTATTTACTGAGAATAAGAAAATCATGTTAGCAACTGCTATATAACACATCATAGAGGCCTAATTATTAAGTGGCTTAAAACAACAACTATTTATTTAGATCACAATTCTGTAAGTCAGAAATTTGTTCACGAGTAAACTAGAGGACTCTTGGTTCTTCTACTCTGGGTCAGACTCAGCTAATGTCACCAAGGTTGCAATGGCCACAGGTGGCTGGCCTAAGATCACTCGGCTAAGATTGGCATATATCTTCCTCATGTCTGTAGTTACAAGAAAACTAAATGCACACACACACACACACACACACACACACACACACACACACTGCACATGGAAGAGCTGTCAGTGGCCCAAGGAGCAGCAAGTGGCTGAGTGCCAATGTTCACATGCTTCCCAGCAATAACTTGTGCATATTTGCTGCTGACCATTGGATGTATTTTCTGACATATCCAAGGCAAAAGTAAGAGTGGGTGGAAACCACTGAAGGAGTGGATACAGAATGATCTAAACAAAATGACTACTGCAATCAAACACGGTTAAGAAATTCACATCATTGCCAAACATTGTAGCTGTCATTCTTTCATTTTTTTCTTCCTTCCTCCCTACCTCCCTCCCTCCTCTCTTCTTCTTTTTTTTTATTTCTTTACTTTTGTTTTCTGGTTTCCCATAGCTTTATTTGGCTTCTTTACTGATTTAATCCTGATATTTTATTTCCCATGTAAATTTGTATTTCCCTTGTGTTTACAATACTGACATTTCGGCCAATGAATGATTTTGTTTTTCTTCTCTCTAGTAAACTTAATGTATAGCACTCAAATTACTCTCTGTATCAGTTGAATGACTTATTCTGAATAGTTTTCTATATATGATATGGGTACAAGCATGACTTTTCCAAAATCAGCATATAAGAAATAAATCCTATAACTATCTCCCACTGGGAACCATTAAGCAGCTATAACAGTCGTTCAGTCAGCTTTCTAGCCTGTAATATTAAAGATCACCCTCCATTCCCTGAGGAATATCTTAAGTTGGGTACTATCTCACACTTGGCAACCATAAGTAGCAGCTCTTAGCAAAAATATTTTAAAACGCACTCTCCATTAGAACCTGTCCTCTTATTACCATATGGACTACAGCTCTTATCACAAACTGTGTCAACACATAATTAACCTACTAAATGGTAAGTGCAGAAAGGAAATATAGTAAAATATAATAACTCAGACATCGTACTAAAAGTGTGCTGTATTTCTAAACACTGCTATAACAGCAACAACAGCAAAAAAAACCCAAATAACAAAAAAGAAGAACTTCAAACTAAGTTTATTCAAAAAGGGTATTTAAAAAATTAAGGTGTTGAAAAAATTATTTTTCAAGTAATTTTCTCTGATCTCTTCACCAAACAATTAACACTAAATAACTAACACTAAATTTTGATTAGGCAGGCTTTTACATAAATTCTAGGCTACTGTGCCTTTAGAGGAACTGTGGATATGAGAGAGATGATATTTGATTCATTAATTTTATCCATTTGTTCCTTGAAAATTATGGCTTATACTTAGGGGGAGGTGAGGAAATGATGCTAAGATAGTGGAATTGGTCATCTTGTACTTCAATTGATTTTACACAAAGGTGCCAAGGCAATTCAATGAGAAAAGAATAGCTTTTCTCAACAAATGGTGCTGGGAAATTTGGATATCCTCATGCAAAAAGATGACTTTACCACTTACCTCATACTGTATAAATTTTAAAATTTAAAATGGATCATACTCCAAAATTTAATATCTAAAACAAGAAAACTTTTAGAAGAAAATGTACGAGAAAATCTTTGTGACCTTACATTTTGAGATACAATACCAAAAGTATAAACCATATTTTAAAAAGACATTAATTGGAGTTCTTCAAAATTAAAAGAATAATAATAACTTTTGCACTTCAAAAGACATCATTAAGAAAATTAAAATATCAGGAGAAAATATTTATAAATCTTATTTCTCTTAATTTCCAGAATATGAAGAGATATCTTATAATAATAGTAAGAAAAACCCCAATTTAAAATGAGTGAAGGGCCGGTTGAGTGGCTCAGTTGGTTAAGAGCTTGCTCAAAGGTTTGAGCTCTGAGTAACAGCAGTTCAAGTCCAGCCCGAGCTGAACTGCTGCTGAGCTGCCAACAGGTGGCAGGATGGCTCAGCTAAAAAAAAAAAAAATGAGTGAAAAATTTCAACAGACATTCCACCAAAAAGATATATAAATGTTAATAATCACATGCAAAGATATTCAGTTTCAACATTATTAATCATTAGAGAAATATAAATTAAAACCACAATAAGATATCACTTCTCCTCTCTAGAATGGTTATAACAAAAAAGAGAGACAATATATGAACTGCTGAGAAGTATATGGAAAACTAGAACCATCCTAATTTGCTGGTGAGAATGTAAATTGGTATAGTCACTTTGAAAAACAGTGAGGCAATTTAAAAAATAATAATAATAATAATAAATGTAGCATATTACCCAGTGATTCCATTCCTAGGAATCTTCCCAAGATAATAAAATCATATTCACACAAAAACTCAATAGCACTGCTCAGAATAGTCAAAAAGTGGGAAAAATCCAAATGTTTATAAACTGATGAATGAATAAACAAAATAGGTATATACAAACAATAGCATACTATTCAGCAATATACATGGAATGAATTATTGATGCTACAACATAAGTGAGGCTCAAAAATATTATGCTAATTTAAAGAACCCAGAACAAAAGACCACATATTGTATGAGTCCATTTATACAGACAGCAAATCTACAGACAGCAAATCTACAGAGAGGTGAAGTGGTTGCTTGGGATTGGGGTGGGACTGAGGATTCACTGGCTGCAAATGGGCACTGGGAATCATATTGGGTGATTTAAATGTTTTAAAATTGGGTTGTGATGATGGTTGCACAACTGTATAAATGGATTACAGCTCATTAAATTGTACATTTAAAGTGGGTGGATTTTATGGTTTGTAAATTATCATTAAATAAAGGTGCTAAAAATAAAGGATATCAGGAATTGTGAGAATTTCTTTCATAATGAAATTGTCAACAAAATGAGGACTGGCATTGGCATATATGTTATTAATCTGCTATTGGTAGAAAAATCAAGCTTTTCTCTTCTAAAACCAACTGTTGTTAATACCATGCAGAATAGAGCAATAAAAGAGACTAACATAAATTTTTCCTTTGATAATGTCAGTTTTGGCATGAGTAGTCTAAACTTTCCTGTCATTTTACCATTTTGCATGTATGAAATTATTCTGTTTCATATATATATATATATATATATATATATATATATATATTATTGTAAATTTCTGGTCCCAAGGAAACTTTTTGTGTTTTTATGCAGATTACTTTATCTTTCAAGTATTTCAGTTATTGGAAGGTTGACTTTAACCTGTAACTTGTGCCATTAAGAACCATTTTTATCTTTGAAACCAAACAGACCTAGTCGAATGCTTATTCCACATGAAGACAGGTAAATTAGTAATGCTTATTGTCTTAAGTTTTCTCCAATTCTTCATTAAGTCTCAGAACTTTCTGAAGTATATTTATTTTTTTTGTCTGGACTATACTTTTATCTTTGCTTTTTTGGCAATCATATCTCACTTTAATCATACTGACCTTAAAGGGAGGTAAAACTCTTATTTATACTCATGCACGTTGCTATTTACACAGGTCTTCATTACCCAAAACTTGTAGATTTGAGTTAAGCAGCAGTAAAGAAATCTGATAACCTAAAATTTGTCATTTTGAAATGTAATGACTTCCAGTATCCCTTAAGAGTTTGCTCTAATCATCTTTTTATTGCAAATGGAATGAAATTTGTTTGGCCATTTATCAGAAACTCTGCCTATCCTTGGGTTCCCTTCATAAATATGCTGACTTTGAATGGGCTATTTATCATGTGGCACCCCCTAAACATATCTGAAAGGAGAGTTTGCACTTTCCCTTGTTCAACTAAACATCTAGCATGTCCACTTTAAGACGAAATATAATGACACTACAATAGACATATTCATATTGTGTTGGGTTATTTTTATGTCTTTCTGTTGTTGTTGTTTCATAATGAGGGACGTATCCTTCTCTCCCCACCTCAAGATTTTATTTCAAGAGTAGTCTTGGGACTTTGGCTTGGCCGTCCTAACACAATGCTCCGTGGATTATATAATTAAATAAGGGAAATGACCTCTCCACTGCCTTCATATGTTTTTTTGTGTTTTTTTTAAATTTATAAATATAACCTTATCCAAAATTAGCCATTGTTGGGTCGCAATCTGGTGGAACTTCCCTGGTAAAATATGAAACTGGCGACTCACGCTCAGAGGGCCAGGAGCGACTGAAGAGGCAGCTTTCCAGATCGGTAGGTGGCAGGTTTAATAAGCAAGGGAACTTAAGAGGCTTGCTTGGGCAGCCACAGGATGAATAGATCTCCACACCTGCCCACCAGAAATCGTCAAAGTCTATAGCGAGGTCTTACCTGTGCTCACTCACGTGCGCCATCCAGATGGCCTCAGCAATGCATATTCGCTCAACGCTGCTTCCTTGAAAATAGCTCCCATTGTGGGAACTGTAGGCAGAAAGCACTTTCCAAGCACAGGGGAGGGGTGAGGAGCCTCTGATTTATGGGTCAGCTCGCAGGTCAACGACAGGTCACATCCTCTCCATAATCTCCTCCCCCAGCTGTTTGTGGGAATCTTTAGACTAGAGTCCCTTCAGACGTGTTTAATTCTATCAGTCAGAGTCAGTTTGAGTGACTCCTGCTGAGCAAATAAGGGACATACATAGCCAAAGACCAAATGGATGCAGGTTTCTCACCATAAATGTTTGACCCCATAAACCAATGGTCGGGAAGATAAACCTGGGAGTAACAGATGGTTTTGGGAATATCACACCTCAGTTTCTTTTTTATTTTTCCCCCTACTTATATATAGTTATGTAAAAATATGATTTGCCCTTTTCTGATCGTTCTATTTCAGTGGAAGACATTTGACCACAAAGCCTAACATTACAATAAAGACTAAAAATATATTCTTTTTATTTAGATATCTTTTAAAAGAGGGACATAATAAAGACAAATAATAATGTTGCCAACCCAATTAAAAATAAATGGACTATGGAAATATATATAGAAAAGACATTAAAATTATTAAAATGAAAAACAGGATATTGATAAAAAGTACATTTTAGTATTTTATATTGGTACCTCCAATTTTGAGTATTTATAGTTCTATGGAATATGATAGTAGAGAAACATTATGAAAGTTATTAGTCAGGAAATAAGTAGATTTTGTTTTAAAATCAGTATGGTATCTATAAGGGAGTGATGTTATCAAACTAAGCAATTGTTCAAAACCACAGAACATATATTTTAATAAAAATTTAGCTTTATATATACATTTGATAGAAAAATGTATAACATAATTTAACTTAAAACTATAATTTCTTATATCAAATGTTTCTATAAGATTTGGCTACAAATTTAAATCTTTTAAATTTATGATAGATGTAACACACAAGCAAGCAGAAATATAAAGGTGTCAAATACAAAAATATTCAGATATTTGGATTTATGATGTACTCCTAAGATATTAACATATGCTTGAATTTCTAGAGTGCATATTCTCTATAACAGTGAGATCCACTGTATTTCATATATTTATTTTATAATTTGTTTACATTATTAATTTGTTGTTGTTAATGTTATTATTCTTACCATGAAAATGACATCCAGATGTATAATTTATCATGGATTGCCAAAGCATTTTAGTTATTTAAATTTTCTTTGTAAAAATGAATAACAAATGTGATGTGTAGATGATGAATCATAGAATTGTACTCATCTTTTTCCCCCAGTTTAAACTCAGCTATATTTTATGGTCTTCTCAAAAATCTCAAAACATATTAGTGTTGCTCATATTTCCTATGTTTCTTATTTTCACATAATCATTAATCCTCATGATTGTCCTCCAAATATACCTAACCAGTTTTTTCCCCCATTGTGGGGAGTAACAGGTGGTAGGAAAGTCAGAGTTAGGATTTTAATGACTGATGGAAGCTCACAGGCTAAGAACAAAGTGCTATCAGGTGGTGCGAAATCAAATAACTCAGTTTGGGCAGGTGTCATTTAAAAAAAAAGAAAGGAGAGAGAGAGAGAGAGAGAGAGAGAGAGAGAGAGAGAGAGAGAGAGATCAGAATGATTCTGAATCCTGACCCTGACTGTCAGTGTGACCTTGAACAAAGGATATTTCCCCTCTGAGCCTCAGTGATATCATCTATAAATTGGCAATTATAGATATCTTCTTACATTAGTGTGTGACTTTTTTTTTTTTTAATTGGGGAATTGGGGGATGGGAACAGTGCTGGGGAATTGGGGGAGGGGAACAGACAAGTTGCTGTCGTTTTGTTCTTCAGTCTAGTTGTGGAGGACGTTGCTTCACTGGCCCAAGTTGGCACCATCATTGCGCTCTTCCCGGGCGAGGCAGATCAGTCGCCGGCTTCTGGACGGCCGCTCACTGCGGCTGCTGGCCGCTCATGCTGGCTGCTGGCTACACATGGTAGCCTATGGCAACCCACTGCCATAGGGGCTGCAGCCTCCGCCGTAGCCGGCGACTCACAGCAGCCCAGCTCCAGCTCGAGCTGTTGTTCAGCATCTTAGCTGTAGAGGGCAGCATCACTGGCCCTCATATGTGGAATCCGAACCGGGTCCCTCTGGCGTCCCAAGTCAGTTCTTAACCATCGCGCCACTCGGCCGGCCCCTATTGTGTGACTTTTAAATTAGAAAATATTTATGTCACACACACATAGTCTTGAAAAATTAGTTTATCCCATGTAATGCTGAGTCCCATGTAAATTTCTAATCAAGATGATTAGAACTTTACTGCAGTAGGTCTGATCTCTACCTGTTTGCAACCCTTCTGAGTCTGAAGTTCAGTTTTGTGACAAAGCCATCTGCTATTTGCATCTTTTCCTTTACAAATGTTACCTTTTTCCCTCCTGTCCCTAATGGAGATGCATTTATAATCTTGGGACAAAACAGTATTTCATTGTAAGAATACTTAGTTTCTATTTAGATAGTGGTAATACATAGTTGCTGTATAATTTCTGAGGACCAAACACTTTTTCTTTAGTCCCTAGAGATTATAGTGTTTACTGTTTTGCATTCACCATTCACCCCTAAAACAAAGCAATCTACGTTGTGGAATTCAACATTTATTTATTCAATGATTATTAAAATATTAGTCAATTCATGAGGAAAACTGCAATTTTTTAATAATTGGAATTTTTTCCACCATTGAAATTAAGGACTGTCAAGTTGCTATATTTAGATTTTGTATTCATGTGGCAATAAAGAAGTGTTAAAGGCAAGCATTAGAGTTTAGCGATTATGAAAATGAGCTCTGAAGTTTAGCTTCCAGGATTCAAATCCCGACTCCACTGATAACTATGTGTATGACCATTATGTGTTACTTAACTTTTCTACTCCTTTGTTTCCTCATTTTAAGCTGGAGAAAATAATATCGCCTTCACACGTGCTATGAAGATATAAGTGATATGTGCATATTTAACCCTATGCCTGACATCTAGTAAGTGCTCAGTAAACATTAACACATTTATTATTAGTAACAGTTATCATAGTGTTTTATTATTGTTGTTGGATGACTAGTCAAATCTCTTATTTCCTGTTATATTCTTTGGCAGTCAGTTCTGTTCGCTTATTTTGAATGATTTGCTTGACCTAGACAACCTGGGTATTTTGCTTTATTCTAAATCCCAAAATACTCAGCATCACGGTTCTGTTAATGTATCTTCTTCTTTTGCCTGTAGTTATTGACATAACTGTTGTCCTAGGATATCAGATGGTAGTTGACATTTTCTTGGACTCGCTGATTTCAGTTGCAGCTGAGGGACAGTGCCATGTGATTGTGATCCATTGTTCACGGTGACTCCCTTAAGAGAGCACAGCTTGCTTACTGCCTTAAGGCCCCTTTTCTATGGAAAACAATGGTGGGAGGCACTGTGCCTACATGTGTGCATATCATAAAATAATAGAGGAAATCTATATCAATAAGGGAAGTGAGTTCCTGGCCTTTCGATTGGAAAATTACTAAATGTATTCTGTATACTTCTCTGGAAATCTCGGTGGGATCAAGCCATGTGACTCGCAGTAGCCACTTTGATCAGGCCCCTTTACACTGGTTCTGGAGAGCATCTGGTATATAAACTCTGTGCACAGATGCCTTTGATCCATCCCCTGCCTTAAAGAGAATACAAGCAAAATCTCTAAGATTTAAACCACTGACTACTCTGACTGTATTCTTCTCTCTACTGTCTACATCCATAGTTCAATAAAATACTCCCAATTGTACTTATATGATTTCTTATACATTTTTTGATTGTTTAAAAATCATTTCAATTTAACAAGAAGTACTATATGAAATGGCAAAATGAAGATGAAGAAAATATGATCTTTACAGTAGATGTGCAAACCACCTGGTAGACAACCTCATCTTTCTGTTGTTTTCAGCTCAGAGGAGAATGTGGTAAACGGTATTATTCTTCAAAACAGTGACTGGCCCTACCAGTGCTTCTCTTCCTCTAGGAAGGTTATGCATCTGTCACACTGACATCACACTTAGCAATGTGTCTGGGCTTTCTTTGGCTAAGGAAATATAAATAGAAGTGATTGTTCATCATTCCTGAGGAAAAGTTATTGTTGCTTGCATGATAATCTTCTGGCTCCTATGTCTTCTTTCCCTTTCCTGTGAGATGGGAAATGTTCCAACAGACTAGGTGAGTCCTGGATTAAAGTTCTGAAGCAGGGCTGGCCGAGTGGCTCAGTTAGTTAAGAGCTCGCTCAAGAGTGCGAGTTCTGAGCAACAGGGTCACCAGTTTGATTCATGGCCCGAGCTGAGCTGCTGCTGAGCTGCCAACAGGTGGCAGGATGGCTCAGCTAAAAAAAAAAAGTTCAGAAGCAAAGATCTGGTTGACCAATAATAAACATGCAAAGGAGACAGGTAATCTTTAAGAGATGGCTATAAACATTTAGGGAGGGAAGGTGAAAGCCTGAATCCAAGCAATGACAACTGTAGATGAAATAAATGATAAAATGATGCTTTTAATGGTATTTAGGCAGCCAAGTTGACAGAATTCATTGACTCATTGAAAGTAGGTGACAATGCTTAGTTCTGGCCCATATTACATCATGTTTTAATTTTTTACACCTTGTGCTGAATTTCCCTTTGTTTACTATTTTGTATGTCTCCCTTACCATCAGAATAATCTTTCTATAATATAATTTTGAAGATTTAATTCCTTTTCTGATTTGTCCTCCATGGCTCCCCATTGGCAAATTATGAAGTTCGATATCTTTAACCTTGATTATCTGTCATAACTGTTGTTAATATTTATTTTGTACTTTTCAGGGCATTCTTTCCTTAAATAAAGTCTACTTGTTTTCTTGATCTTCCCCCCAAAATGATTTTTGAGTCACCAGTGAAATGCCTTGCCCCGGTTATCACTTTTGCTTTAGCGCTTGCTTTCTTACCTCTCCCTACTTCAATTCTACTTAGGTGTTGTAATCAGGATAAACCAGGGTCTAGTGTGGTAACATGAGGCCCCGAAAATCTCAGCGGCTTACAAATAAAAGTGTTATTACCCTCTCAAGCTACATGTTTGTCTTGGGACAGCTAAGACTTCAATGGCCCTGTTGTTGGAAAGTGGGCCCTTTTCGTCGTGAAATCCAGGTCCTTGACAACTCGAGCAAGGAATTGAACGAGATGCCAGAGTAAAGTGCTGAAAAAGTAGTTTATTTGAAAAGGTAATACATTTTAAAGAGTAGAAGTATGCCCGAGCAGTAGAGAATAGCTCAAGGGCCCATTATTAGAAAAGAAATTACATTAAAAGAGTTTGGAGTAGGCCACACACAAGGGCAAGGCTCAAAGAGCTCGAAAAGGAATAAGCGGTCAAGAGAGCATGGCATCCAAAAAGGAGAAAAGGGAAAAAGGCTCGAACTTCCCAGGACTTGGGGTTTTTATCTCTTCTCTAGAATGAGCTGTTCCCCTAAGGGCTTGGGACCACTTTATTGGCATCTATGATTGACAGGCTGTACTGTGCAGATGCGAGAGACTGGTCTGATCTAGTTGTACCCATTTGTTTCAGGGATAGTTATGATGAAAAGAAGTTTTGGGTGGAGAGGTGAGGTCACCGGGCTGTCACATTCTGTGGGATGTGCAGGAATGCAGGGACCCAATGCCTGCCTCTATCTGCCTAGCCTTCCCCTTGAGAGATGTGATTCCCATGAAATCTCTATGGGAAGCTGAGGGACAGGAGGTCTCGTCTTCTGTATCTGCTTCCTGCTGGGCAGGGGCGTACAGTTAGTTATCCCTGCCTATTGGGGGGTTCACGGAACTCTCGCCCTAGCTGATCTCAGATGAGAGGAAGGGGTCTCGAGCTCTGCCTGGAAGACCGCGTTGGCTTCTTTGGTTGTGACCAGCAATCTTGTTGGGGTATCCACTGTATCCCCAAATTCCCTGAATGAGGAAATATAGATTTTAATTAATCTGTTAGCTCTCATGAAGCCTGTGGCCATTCAGCCTGTCACTCAGGTGGCGTCAATTGTCTGGGCCCAGAATGGGTTTGGCATTCAGTTTACTGGCCTGGGGGATATTAGGAAGTCACAGGCTTTCAAGTAGTTATCTGAAGCAGGGGTGGGAGACTTCTATTGTTTAGGATTCAGAAACTGATTTACAAAGCAATCAAGAAGCAGGGGGATAGAATTTTATGATTCAGGTTAGGAGCAATCTTTAGTCTAGGATTTACAAACTGGTTAGAAAAGTAATCAAAGCCAAGAGCTAAGAAACTAAGAAACTAGGGAGGAGACTTAACATTTCTATACTTAATATTTCTATAGGAAAGAAAACTTAAAATTCTTTGGGGGGGGGCGCTTCTCTTGGCCGGTAACAGTCCCTCATTCAACAACCTATGCTGAGAGCAAATCCTCTATCTGAAATGGGTACAAACTTATATAGCTTCTTCAGTGTTCTGCTTGGAGGTCATAATGTTATTTTCCATTCATGTTTCAAAATAGGCCATATACCAAGGTTGAAGAGGAGATGTACATTCCTCCCTAGGGTAGGCCAGCAAAAATCTGTAAAAAACACACACTGATATAATATACCACATCATCATTTTCAATCTATTTCAAATTCTATTGATTTAAGTAACCCATATGCATCCACCCATCTTCAAATGTTACTTCTTTCTCAACTCTTGTCATATGTACTCATTATAAAGCACATCTCATAATGCCCTAGGCAGTGGTTGACAGATATTTCTTAAAGAGACAGATAGTAAACATTTTAGATTCCAGTCATAGGTCCCTGAGGCAAGTACTCAACTCTGCTATTGTGGTGCAAAAGCAGCCACAGAAAATACGGAAAGAATAGATGCTCCACTAAAACTATACTCACAAAAGTAGGTGCTGATCTACTATAGCAGTTTACTGACCCCATTCTTAGAGCAAGGACTCTCAAACTTGGGTGTGCATTGGAATCACCTGAAGCGGCAATAAAACAGATTTCTGGATACCACTCTTAGAAATTCTCATTCAGTAGGAATGGGGAAGGGCTTGAGAGTTTGCCTTTTTGATAACTTCCCAGGTGATGCTTTTGTTCCTCTGTGGGGACAGCACATTGACAACCATAGCCTAACAGAACAAAGACAGTGTTCTGTATTCAATGACTTGTTATTTGTAATTAATAAATGAATTCAAATCAATGAGGGCCCTTTATTATAAAATTAAGGAATAAACAGCGGTTATGCTTCTCATTTCATGAGCGTATTTCTTTCTTCATAAAAGCCAGGTGATTACTCAATGCCAGTGAATGTCCTGAGTAAAATTTTACTGGCTACATGGTGAGTCACAATAAAGTGAGCATTCTGTTTTTTATAGTGACACAGCATACAGCGCTGTAAATATTACACTTTTCTATGCCTCCCTCACATGATGGACAGGTAACAAAATTGTTTTGTTTGTAAAGGGTCCCCAAGCTATTTCAACTTGTCACGACACACAAAGCTTGGCTACACCAAATGCATCACCCTATTTGTACTACTTCAGTGGAACAAAGAGATTGCAGAAAGACACATTAATTTTATTCTTATTCAGCAGTGACATTGAAAAGACATTCTTAAGAAGAAAAAAAAAAAGAAAAGACAGTCTTACTTGTGTAATTGTTCAAGGAACCAAGCCTACATATATATATATATATATATATATATATATATATATATATACACACACATATATAAACATATATATATATTTATATATATACATATATAAATATATATATATCAATATATACACATATATAAATATATATTGATATATAAACATATATATTAATATATAAAATGTATATATTAATATGTATTAATATATATATATTTTTGTTTTGAACTGAACAGAAATTTTTGACATGCTTAGATTACATGATTATCCCAAATAATTGCTGCATTCTTGACACATAAATGATCAAGTGACTTAGATTCTTGGAGATAAAAATAAATGATTCCTGATGAACTTGTGTAAGTACATTTTTAAAAATACTTCAACAGTGAAACTGTTGGAGGAAGTCATCAAGAGGACTTGACCACCAGTAGGCCCTGGCAGCACGCCAGAAACCAGAGGCCTCTCTCCCCTCCCCTGTGCTTGGAAATGCGTGCTGCCCACCTTTTCCATCTTGGGAACCATTTTCAAGAAAGCAGCCTTGAGAGAGGAAGGTGTTCTTGAGACCATCAGGTCTGTGTAGTGACTGAACACAGGTGAGGCCTCTATTTAAGCTCTTAATATCTGGTGGGTGGATGTGGAGATTCCTCTGCTTACTGCACCCAAACAAGCCTTGTTTGTTGTAAATTCCCTGGCTCATTAAACCTGCCACCTGCCCACCTGGAGAGCTGCCTCTTAGGCCCTCCATATACGGAGACAGCTTCTAATTTCTCCCAGGGAAACTTTGAAGGCTGTGAACCAACAGATATGTAAAGAAAGATCACTGCGGATAAAATATGCATTGTAGTTTTGCGATTAATGGTATTATCAATAGAGTCACTCTATTATAAGAATTATAAATTAAATTATATTTATAGAATTATATTAAAAATCATTATAATATTTTATAAAGTTGCAAGTCATCACTAACAGATCCTCTCGCTAAGAAAAATTAATGTTAATACAAAACTCTTACAATATATACCAAAATTAAGATTCATTTATATCATCTGAACACCATTTAGTTCCTCGCCTCATTTGGACCAAAGTCAGTCAGCATAGAAACAAGTAAATGAATTAGTAGAACGTGCGTGCTTAGATAAGGTTACTATTACCGATTAGCAGCTGATTCTTGTTCAGAGAACATTTGGAGAGTGAGATAGCTACCAGGTGAAATGGACTTTACTGTGCTGTTCCACAAAATAAAACAATCAAGCTACTCAGTGGAGTGAGGCCTAGAACCTAAGCTTCTGGCTTCCCACCTGATAGTTCTCTGATGTTTCAAGTCCTCAAGAATTTCAACACCAAAGCCTCAGGCAGTCACTTAGGTGCTCCCAGTTTATCAGCACAGCCTTCTCCACCCTCTACCAAGCTCCTTCAGGGAGTGATCCATAGCGATTGAGTTCTCCCACACATTCTAAGCATTATGCAATGAACGCTAGGCGGAAAAAAGAACAAACGCGATACATTTCAAATATGGGATTCTATTACTTTTCACAACTCCGTGGCGATGTGTCAAAGGCACGCTGTGTTTTGTTTTGAGGGCGGGGAGATGACTGGAGGGAATCCTCGGCCCGGATTGGCTGGCCGCTCGCCGCTGCAGTTGCGCTCCAGCAGCTCGGAGAGCATTATTGATCTGAAGGGTTAACGTGGAGGGAGCCACAGAGAGGGGTCCAGGCGTTTCTGAGAAGAGAGGCAGCGTCTTCCAGGAAGAAAGTGGTGCCTACTGGCTGCCCAGCTGGGAGAGCCTTCTGCGAATGAAAGGGGACAGCGTGCAAAACAGTTCGTTGCTACAGTGATTTAAAAGAGAGAGAGAGGGCAAAAAGAGAGAAAGAGAAAGAGAAGGGTCTCACCTTCCGCGCAAGGCTGGGCACATCCTGCTGCCGTCTCTGCCATCAGGTAAGGGAGGCTTCCTTATATGATTGGGGTTGCGTCGTGTGTGATCGCTTCAGGGTGCGCGCACCGAAATTCATACGTGATTAATAAGTGTTGCCTAGCGTAGTCAGATGCTGAACGAGGCTGCATACAGATCGGGCTTCTGAATTAGGAACCGGTGCGTGGTTTTTCTTTGGGAAACTTCCGTAAGTTCTTACTAAGCAAGTCTAGTCCAGAGCGAGAGGTTACATTAAAAGGGGAGGGAAAGAGAGGTTTTAACCACCCGTGTACCTTACTTAGCGTGGCTAAATTTTCGGATGAAATCATTAGTCGTGCTAGGGGTTTAACTAGGTATTTTATAAATGGCTTTATTGATATCCATTTTTTACGACATAATAGTTAATGCTAAATTTTCAAGCAGCTTCTGTAAGTACCTGTGCCTGCTGAGTTTTGTTAAAAATACAAGACCCTCCACCTCTTCTCCACTGATTTTTAGTAAGACATGCACGTTTTAAAACTTCACTCTTCCTTAAAAAACACAACTGGGAAACAATGTAAATGCTTTACTAGCTAGTCTTTCAATATACAGCTCTCTGAGTTTCCTACCACGAAACTAATTTGGGACAAGTGGAAGAGATACGGATTACCACAGTTGCTGTGGGTTATATAATATGCATTTCCAAATTATCTTAAGAGTAGTATTAATTCGATGGTGCATTTAAAAAGTAAGACATAGGTGCAGTATAGAACATAGTAGCAAGTCATTTTTCAAAGAGACCTTCAGCATGTTACATTTTCTTCTTTTAAAACGTTGTTTATTTCTATATGGGAATCACAGTGACTCCAGAGCCTCTGCAGTTCAGCAAGCTGGATGTCTCTCGTAGACCATATTTCTCTGTATTCTCTGAAGAAGGAAGGGGCTGACATACTTTTTGGCAGACTCTGTGACCATTCCATGATTCTCAATTTCCCACCAGGTATTTTGAGGCTCATTCACAGACTGCTCAGCTAGAAAATTACCTTACATACTAACTGAAGGGGAAAGAAAATTAAATAGATTGGTTCTGAAAATGTGTTTACAGATTTAAATTACACTATACATAACCAAACCATAAAAATCCAACCATGCCAAGCAGGTTATCTTTTCAGTGCACCTGATTAGTTTCAAGATTTATAAAATAATATCCAGACACACAGCTGTCCAGAAATATTGAACCTCATTACTCAATGGCATCATGTATTCATTAAATTATCCTAAACAATTTGGGAATCATTTTACCTCATATGTTTTTGTTATTACTTCTAGAAAGGAATTTCACTGAATTGTTTTTTTATTATAAATGTTTCCATGATTTCAAGTAGAAGGTCTCTTCAGAATTGAAAGGCAGATGGTTACTCTTCCTAAGCCATAAGCAGGTGATTGACAGGTTGTTTTGGAATGCTCAAGAGCGTAACTACTCACAAAGTAGGAGCTTCTACTTAACTAATTTAACTAACCGGCACATCAGGTTGGTCAGTAACAAGATTTAGTGACCGTTCCTCCACCTGCTATAGAAACTGTTGGAATGGAAAGAGGTTTCACATTAACTTGAAAATCGAATTCCAAGGTATATTTCCCCCTTATTAATAGCACTTACTGTGAAGGCTAGCTTCCAAGTTTAATCCTACCAATGTTAAGACCCGTCTCCATAAAGAAAGAAAAAAAAAATCTCATTTTCTTTTCTATTGTGCTCAGCAAATCTCCAGTTGCTGGATTCTTAACTTCTACTGCTGTGTACCATTTCCAAGCAGTAGGGGGAAGTTTTTCAAGCCAAGAATCCTGTTTTCCTACCGGACCTCACTCCTCCCGCTGATCTGCTAAGAGATGTGATCATTTTAGATAATTCCCAAACAATGAGAGAGCTGAATTATTATGAGAGAGAGCATGTCATTTGTTCCACGTGTGGGATGATACATACTATGTTCTTATCACAGGAAAAACTGCTCAGTTTATGGGGGGAAAAAAATCCCTGTTAATGCTTCACCTGACATTCCTATACCTCAATATGATTGCATCCTTTAAGGATGGAGCACAAAACTGATCTCCTTAGATTGAGCATCTATTGCACCTGGTATTTTGGCAGAATGTGTTTAATGTAATAGGTTGTGATATTAGATGAAATCAATCATTTATCATTTAGTAGTTGATAAGAATATCTGTCACTTCTACCTTTTAAAATGTACTGTGATTAACATCAAATCACTCTGGCTAATGAAGTAGAACTGGAAATCGTCTGCTTAAACTGTTCTTCCATCAAATGTGAAATATCACTCACTGCATTTTCACACCTATGCTGCTTAGATGTCATAACATTTAATCTATCTAGCAATTATGATAGGAAGATGCATAGAGGGATTGTTGTCTTCAGAAGTGAGACGTGTTTTCATGTAAAAATTTCAAATCTAAGGACTTGTGTACTAAAATAACCTACTAGTAGATTCTCATGTTTTCATGTGAAAATATCAAATCTAAAGACCTGTGTTCGAAAATGATCTACTAGTAGACTCTATTGTAAATGTCTCAGACTTTCAGAGGAAAGGTGTGATTACATATGTCTCATTTAAGGTAAGATACTATCCCTTTAGTCTTTTAACAAATTATGGCTGTTTTTAAGTAATTATGTCTTGCATTACCATGTCACTGTTACTACTTCAATAAATAATTTGCTTATGTGGCACCAATTCATAATTTTATTTATATTAAACTGTAGGTGAACTTTAGTTCTCTTTCCTGTTTAACAAGTATTGAGTTTTATTTTTATGAATAGGCTCAATTTATATCAAGATAAATAAAATACATGTAATTCAAGAATAAAAATGTATGACTTTAACTGGGAACGTCCCTTTTACTTTACTAATACATGATAATTGAATGAGTTACACTCATAGATTTTTAAAGCTGTTTAATTTTTGTCTTTGAGGCAATAGTGTTGTTTTTTATTTTCTGAATTGCTATGTGAAAAGGGTGATACATCATCACCAAACTTTGAGAAACATATTTTATGTGCATGTATGTGTGTGAATTTGAATAATGCTGCCTGTGTCAAATATCAATAATGGTTACCCAGCTATTTTTAAGCAACACATAATAAGATAACTACTCATATGGCATAAGTAAAATTTTTGAAAAAGACTAAAATAAACTTATGACTATTGAAAACTCAAATAACAGATGAACTTCATATAATGTTGTTCTACCTTTTGTGAGATCATGGATAAATATACTAAGAATTCATTTATTCAGTTATTAACACTTAATAAGCACCTGTTAAGGAATTTTACTATTTTACTATTTTTATAAATTTAGCTTCATTAAGGTCTGTATTTAGCTTCATTAAGGTCTGTATAACTCTATCATATGTAGTTCAAAGTACTAAGGGATAAATTAAATCTTCAGCCCACTTCAGTTATTTTTTCACAAAAGGGTTATGCATTTCTTTCATAACATTTACTCTGTGAATATTTAAGTCATTATGCTATAAATTGATTTATATTGCCTTGAATATAAGGGATGTGTCCTTTAAACAATGTAAAATTCTTTGTAAAATATGTGCATATATATGCATATGTATGTGAAGATTCAGGTGAGAGAAGGTGAGGCCCTAATTTGTGAACAGATACTCATTAGAGAAATTCAGGACTTACATATAAACTCCTAAATCAACACATTCAAATGGCTGCATGATGCATACTTAGTTCCAAATACCAAAGAAGTAGTTAAACATTAGGGCACAGGTTGTGACTATAGACTTCTCAACAGAGCAGGATGTTAGTTACAGATATGATTGATTACACCTTAAGTGTGCCATATAATCAATGGGTTAGAATGCCTATTTGTTGGAAAAGTATTATAGAAAACATGTTTCTGTCCATATATAGATGGAGTCCTGATTCATTGTCTGCATTATGATGTGGAAAGATCAAAACTTGGGAGTCAGACAGTGGTTTGAATCCAAATGGGCACTTTCGGACAAATGACTTAACTGTTTGATCCTTGTTTTCTTCTTTTGATTCAGGATAATATTACCCCATAGAGAGCGTGCACGAATGGTCAGTCCTTTCTCCTTTCATGTTTTCATGAGTATAGCAAGCGAGATTTATAGCGGTATAAATTACAGCCAGCGCTGGCCCCCTGGGTGAGATGAAAACATGTGCTGGTCAGGATTTGTTGTGTGCCATGTTAGGGTGAAAGGGGTCCTCAGGTCCCTTATCTTAAAAAAAAAAAAATTCTCTTACTTTTGGCAAGAATGTTTTCAATAGACAGACATAGATGCTTCTGATAGTTTTAAGAATCAGTGAAGTTTAGATTATGCAACTTTCGCCACCACTTTTCAAAAGGTTTAAAAGTAAAGAGGAGAATAGGATGGAGCTAGAGACAGTAGAGTCGAGGGAAGTTTGTGGGATTTTTTTTTTTTTAATAAAGATTTGCGATGTGAATAGATGAGATGGACATCATTAGAAAGAGAAAGGAAAATTAATGATAATCAAGATCTTAGAGTGTTGAAGGATGTTGTCAAGAGGGTGTGGCTGCTGGTTGACCCTTGAGCTGGTCCTGAGCAACTGTAGGTGCCTCGCCCCTTCCCCTGTCCTTGGAATGTACATGGAATGTACTTGGAATTACCATTTCCACACTAGAAGCTGTTTCAAGCACGCGGCCTTGAGAGAGTATTGCATTGTAGAGACCATTTGAACCGCATATGTGACTGAACCGCATTAAAGCCTCTGTATAAACTTTTAGGATTTGGGTAGATGTCCATATCTACCCGTCTGCAGCTGCCCAAGACAGTTTGGAGTGGCCTGCCTCTTTCTTCAGTCTCTCTTGTCTTCTGTGTACAGTGGCCAGTCTCAGATTTTACCTAGGAAGCTCCTGAGTTTGTAAACCAACAAAGAGAGGATGAAAATTTATCCAGGGCATAGGTGGAAGATACAATTAGCAGGTATCATTAATTTTAGTAATGCAAGTGAAATAGTATTAAAAAACCAAACATCAAATAATCTTAGCTGACATTTCAACATTTACTAAAATATCTTAAATGCCAAAAAAGATTGTTAGGAAATAATCAACTAAAATGTGATGTTAATTAATTTATCTGAAGTAATACTTTAATGTGTAATTGAAAGAGATCCAAATGCCTGAAAATTGTTGAGAATTAGAAGAAATTAATATTAATAGACTCTGCCCATGAAAAAAAAATGCTGGGGTGCTATCATTAGCACTAAATAGTATGATTCATTTAAAACTACCTCTGAAGAGAGAGCATAAGACTGCTTGAAGTAAAAAGGAAATAACAATATATTCAAAATAAAATGTACTCCTAAAACTTTGGGAGTCAATATTTATTTCCATGAAGTTTAGCCAGTACTCTAAAGGATATGATTTCTGACAGACTTAAAAGCAAGGCTTTTACTTTTCTGTTTCCTTATTACGAACAATAGGGTAGTGAGGAAAAATAAAAATAAAAGAGAAAAGAAAAAAGCTCTTGGCAAATTTTATATTATATAGTGACTTAGGCAAGAATGGGAAGCCCAGAATAATTTTCTGAAGTGGAAGATTGTCACCACTGAGGCATAAAGTTATCTTACTCTGTATCCAGTATTTGTGCTAAATTGCCTACTTGAAGACGGTCACCTCTATAAGACCCTCGCATAGAAAGAAGTCCAGTATGTATTAGGATGGGAGCTGTTGCAACCAGAATTAGAGCTGAGTCAAATAATCTAGCATATTCCTATATATACTAAACATTGGTAACGTACATTTTAACAGCAGTGTTGAAAAGACATTCGTCCATAATATATTCAAATCTCAGTATTGTACATGCTTATTTAACGAGGGTTTTATACGCCTATCATTATATAACAGCAGTGGTGAGAAAAACATGGGTATAGATGAAAATATATGGTGTGTGATCTGCCCCAGCCCTGAAGTTGACACACACCTCCAGATAGCAATATTGTCAAACAGGTGCTACTTTTGAAAAATAAACATTAAAGTCAAAATACACAATCCCACAACAAAAAGCACAGGCCCATATCATACAGTTTTGGCTGGCTTGTAAATATGGAGTCTTTTTTGGAAGGGAATCTGGTAATATCCATCAAAATTCAAAATCCAGCAATTCCAATACTGGGGTTATTTTCTGCAGAAACAAGTTTTCCATGTGCTTGTGAGTGTCTTCTTATTTTCCTGTTCTCTCACTGACTGCTGACTCTCATTCTCCTTTGCTGAGTTCTCTGACTCCAGACCTATAAATAGAAACGGGGTATCCTGGGACCCCTGCCTAGGCTCTCCTCTCCATCTAGAAATTTCTGAAGTGGTAACCCCATCCAGTATCAGGGGATTAAATGCCGCCTGAATCCCTCTTTTCAGACCGGCGCCTTTGTCTCCAATCCCTGTGCTGAGCATCACACCCCATCCAATCTCAGAATGCCCACTCAGCATCTCCACTTGCACGTCTGTGTTAGTCTGCTCAAGTTGTTAGTAAAAGACTGAGTGGCTGGAACCACAAATTTATTCTCTCAGAATCCTGGAGGCTGGGAAGTCCAAGGTTAAGGTGCCAGCTGTTCTGGCTTCTGGTGAGAACGTTCTCCCTGGCTTGTTGTCAGCTGTCTTTTCCCTGTGTGGTCACATGCCTTCTTCTCGGTGCTCATGCATGAAGAGAGACTGAGCGAACTCTTCGGTGTCTCTTCTCCTAAGGGTGCTAATGCCATCAGGAAAGCCCCATCCTCATGACCTCACCTGGCCATGATGACCTTCTAAAGGCCCGCCTCCAAATACCATCACATTCGGGGTTAGAACTTCAACATGTGACCTCTGAATTTTGGCACCATTCAGCCCATA
Organism: Hipposideros armiger; assembly: GCF_001890085.2. NCBI lineage: Eukaryota > Metazoa > Chordata > Mammalia > Chiroptera > Hipposideridae > Hipposideros > Hipposideros armiger. Next base: position 333,361 of record NW_017732233.1, read on the forward strand.
GCAAGATCTAATAATCATTTTAAATGCAATTTGGTCAGAACCAAACTTGTGGTTTCTGCGCCTCCTCCCCGCAACCTAAATATCACTTTCCTAATCGTCTTCATTCAGTGAGTTATATAATCATTGAACTTAAGACTTTAGAGTAAGCTCTGAGGCCTTGCTTTCCTCCCTTCTCCCCAGAGTCTGTGTCAGTATTGAGTCTACAGGCTTCCTGGTTTTATTGTCTAAATATATCTTTAATCCACTCACTTCTCACCACCATAGGTACCTTGGATCCAACCACTATTGTCAGTCTCCAAACTGGCCTTTCTTCTACTTTTACCTGCCCCTCCCCCAATCCATTGTACAGTAGCCAGATGTAGACCCTCCAGTACCACCAAAGTACTTTTCATGGTTTAAAGCCAATACCTGGCCCAGCCCATCCATTTTTTTTCTCATTACACCAAGTTCATTCCTGCCACAGGGACTTCGCACTCACTCAGTTTCCTCCTTCTTGGTTTAAATATTATATCTTCAGAGCTACATTTACACACCCACTGTACGTAAGTAGCGCATCCTCCCCCAGGAGAATTATCTTTACCTTTATCCATATTTAATTTCCTCCTAATAGAATCTGCTTTAGCTTACGTGCCTTATATTGTCTGTTTTCCAACATGAAATGCAAACCCCATTAGGGAAGCCCTACAAGAGCGCCTGGCATATAGGAGCCCTCGATAAGCGTTTGTTTGCTGAATGAATAAATGAATGTATGAAGGAATGGAAGAGGCACATACTCACCTAAACATACGCGTGCATGTAAAAGGAGTTTGGACAACTTACATGATATGTTGAGAGAAGTTATCTTTAGGGAGGAGTGTAAGACACCTTTTATATGACTTTTTATGGAATATATTCATGCATATAACTTGGCCCATAAATGTAATCATCATTCATTAGTCATGCCATTTGTATTCGTATTTGGTACTGAAACACTATTCTGTTAAAATGATTAAGGGACTAAAAAGAATACAATGTGTCAGGCTACAAAAACAAAATGGTTTTAAAGTTAAGACAATCATTTAGAGGAGTGCTACTTATCTGTTCAACTCAAAATTCAGTACTGCCTCACTGTGTATATTGTCCTGATTCTCCATGGTGTCGACAATTAAAATAAACCTCTCAGGATACACTGAAAAGAAGGAAGAAAGTCTTTAAAGATTTGTCTTAATTGGCTCTGAGATTCCATTTTGTTATCGGAAGAGAACAGGGGAGAATCACTATTAGCACCTGGACTCCTGTCTGTGTAATGTCCAGAGCTCCTAAAGTAACAATTAAATGGCTTAATCTGAAAAACCCTCCAAGGTTTAATTCAGCAGCTCTCTTCAGAGGGGCATTGCTAATTCTTCCTGAATTGCTGTTGCTGCTAACTGCACTGCCTTAATTTGAACAGTATTCAAAATTCCATTCTCTCTAATGGAGTTAATTGCATTATGAAAGTCAGTTTAGAGTGGAAACTCATTTCCTCTTGTTGAGTATTTCTCTACAGAGTCTTTTCCTTTCAACTTGACACATATGCGCATTTATGCAGAATAATGTCACAAACGCAGTGTGCCCTGGTTAAACCAAGTTCCCGAGAATATTCTTTAAAATATTTATATACACACTAAAGCAGCTTAGCTATCCAAAGTGCCTACAATTTTGTACATGCTCAGGCCATCTGATCTAATAGACTCTAAGTCCTTGGAACACTAACAGATCTCTGAGCTTTTAAACAGGCTGCGACCTATTCATTCTGAGGGCTTACTTCAGTAACGCGAAGGCTCACTTAGGTTAATGATGGATCATGGAGCTGTTTGATGTGCAGTGAGCTAAGTTGGCCATTATCCCCTAACATTCACGGGAGTCATGTTATCACATCCACATAATGAGTCGGGCCCCTTCTCCTGTTACTGTAGATTTCCAAATCATTACGAGAAAGCTTAGTGTACAAGTTCATGAAGCTTTACACCTGATAACTGCACAGAAATAATTATTTTTTCCAAGAATATGAAATTTCAACTGAGGGTTAATTTCCTTATGAGAATATCCGCGACTTATTCAAAGTCTATCTGGGTATCTTGAAGAACAGAAAGGCCGACTGACTCTTTCTCTCTCTCTCTCTCTCTCTCTCTCTCTCTCTCTCTCTCTCTCTCTCTCTCTATCTATCATTTTCTTGATGAAGGATAGTGAACCCATTGACATGATTTCATAATTCGGCATACTCAAAATTATATTTAAATTTACCATCTACCATTATTCCTTTATACATATAGACATAAACACACACAAAGTTGCATACATACAGACAAGACTGATGAACACGGAATCAGTCCACAATTTTGAACAATGCTACTTCAGTTATAAATGTCATATCAAGGAGCCAAAAATCTGTTTTATAATTCTAATGTGGTGATCACTTCCTTCACATGACTGTTTTCTCATTAAATCTATAGTCCCTTTAGAGGCATATGTCTGTGCTAAGAAATCTTGAACACTAAGGGAAATACACTGGAAATATATTTTCAATGTTTTTCAAAACATTTTTGTGATGCCCTTTTCATGCTTATGAATGATTTCATGCTTATTACCATGAATGTGCGTGCACACATGTGTGCACACACCCACACACACCACACACACATGTTAAGAGCAACTTCTTCAGCAGGATTTCTAAAGCTACCTAAATGTCTCTGATAGATGGCAAATAAACCCTTTTGGCATTAACACTTCCTAAAAATGAAATACTTCTACAGTATAGAGAAAGCTATGAAATATGAATGACAAGAGGAAAACAACTTCATTTATTCTTGCCTAGCGATTTACAGTGTAGAGATGACAACCATGAGGGAGGTGAAGAATGGTGAATTTTTCTGTGTTTGATGCTAATTTTACAGCACTACAGAAAAAGAGAGCATTGTGCTGTATTCTAAATCTCTAGATGAATTTATTTAAAGATGGTCCATTAGTCCATGTCACCATGGAGAACTGGTAAGTTATGAGGGTTTTTACAAATAGACTTGAGAAAAAATTCCCCGGTATTGTGGATTCAGAGAGAACTACCCCGAAAAAAATATTATATTTTGCTTCCCAGTCACAAAGCTATGATTAATAACTTTAACACAGAGCCAGGATATTTTCATTAATGGTTACTTAACCCATTATTGTAAATGCATTTATTCTTCCATTCTTTAATGCTAAAGAAAGTTTCAAATGCCATGAAACTAAAGAGATAATTTTTGGCTGAAAAAGTAGAGCCAAAACTCTGTGTACAAAAGCAAACAATGGTTGTATCTGTCTTTCTCTGATAGAAATTAAAGGAAAGTAACAACCATTACAAAATGTAGGAAGGCATTTCCTTTTCCTTTGGCTTACTACTAGGAGATTTTACCATGACAGAAATCAGTTTGCATATTTTTGATGACTCATTACGAAAATATTAAGACGTCTCATAGTCTTCATTCCTTAACCTTTATTTTCCTTAAAACATTTGCAACTTTATCTCTGGTCTCATACTAAAAAAATTCAGGTAGTTGAACACCTCCAATTTTATTATGGACTTTCATCTTTAGATCTGAGGTGACCTTGTCACTTACTTCTCTAGAGATAGTTTGCCTTATTCCTGACTTACCATGTGCTCTTGGCCTGCAACGTCAATGGCTCATTGGTGAATACTTGATTCCAGGTTATTTATTTGATTTTAGCTCTGGTCCCTGACTATTCCCAGCCTCCATAATAGTCAGTGGCATTTTAATAGTCCCTTGTGAAAAACTCCTGTGGGCCATGTCTTTCATGGACATCCTAATACTGGATTACACAGCTCCCCACTACCACCCGAGCTCTACAACCTACTTTTTGTATCTAGGGTCACGGATTCAACAGCATATTCATTTCTCCCTTATGTTGCTTACAGCTTTTACTTAGCAGCCTATGTACATGTAATAATGTTAGTCATCTGCCATTGAAAATACTTTCATGATCTATTTTGAGGGATATGTTTACATTTTAAAAGAAGTCACCTGGAGGTAATGTTTAACCTGTGTAATGACTAACAGAGTTTGGGATTCCATTACAGTTCCATGAATGCTATTTTCAGGATTTTTTTTTCCCTTTTCAAATACAACCTGTTTTCATCAGTTGTCATCTGAAACATTTTGTCCCCTATGTGATGATTATGTTTCTTGTTTAAGTATATTTTCATATTGGGTCATTGGGAAAGTCATGACGTATTTTTCTGTTTTCCAGTGCAAAAATGCATCATGACTTTCCTGACAACACAATATTTTATTATAAGTATAATACAGGCTTATGGCAAAGAAAATCCATTATTATTTAATGTGTTAAACTGAAATCTTCATCTCCCTTCCTGTTTACCTGTTTTCCCACTTGCCAGAGATATCTGCTCATGCCAGCAGTTTCCTGTGGAGCCTTCCAGAAACTTTCTGCCCACTGATAAATGTATAGACCCATGGTGAGAGCAGTGAGAATGCTGAGAGTTGGAAAGGTTCTATTAGAAGGCTATTCTCTGTCTTCAATTTATTTAAAATTTATTTTGTACAGTTAATTTCTCTCTCCTTACCATGTTTTCTTTCAGCTTGAATTTCCAGATGTCCACACAGCTTTCGTTTTACTTTTTACCTCACTAGCAATCCTTTCTCAGGTTTATTTGCTGATTTCTTCTCTTCTCCCTTACTATTGAAGCAGCTTTGTTTCTTTCCTCTCTGTCTACACCCACACATATAGTGATGTAATCCAAGATTATAGTTTCAAACACCATATGTTGACAACTCCCAAATATATATCTCCAACTCAGATCTTCCCAAATCTAATCTCCTGTACCCAACTGCTTTCTTGGTATATCACTTGGATACCTAATAGACACCTGAAATTCACAAGTCCAAAATGAACCCTTGGTCTTTAATCACAAATATATTCTGTTTTCAGGTTTTGCCATGTCTGTTGATACATTCCATCCTTTTAGTTATTTGAGCAAACACTCCCAAACTCTCTTACACCCTCTATTTCTCTCACACTGCAGGTCTAATTTGCCAGGAAACCTTGCTGGCTCTACTACCAAAATGTATGTCGAATCTTACCAACTCTCAGCACTCTCACTGTTCTCACCATGAGTCTAGTAGTAATAATTGCTCACCTGGATTACTGCATTAGCCTCTCAACTCATCTTCTTGCTTCTAGCCCTACGATGATTAGCCTCGCCAGCAGGGATCAGCCTTTGAAAACATGTTAGGTTATGGAACCCCTCTGTTCACAACCAACTAAATGGCTTCTCATTTACCTCTGAGGAAAGACTGAGGGTCTGCATGATCTGTGCCCCCTCATTTCATTTCTGATTGATTCTTCCCCTCACTCATTCTGCTCTCATAACTCTTCTTGCTCCTGCTGGAACTCAACGAGGCTTACTCCCAACTTTTGCTAGCCGTTCTCTCTGACTGGAATACTGTTTGCCAGACACTTAATTGGCTAGCTGCCTTCAAGTAGCTTTGTTCAAGTCCCCACTACTCTATGAGGTCTATCCTCATTACTTTATTTAATAGGGACAATTGCACAAAAACCCTCAGGCAGTACAGCCCCCTTTATCCTGTTTTACAGTTTTCTTTTTCCATATTATGCTTATTATTTATTTCTGCCTCTTCTTCCTGGGAGGTAAACACTTGGAGAACAAGAATCTTTACATCTTGTGTGCTGATAGATCTCAGGCGATAAGACTTGTATCTGAAAGATTAGCACACAGTAAGTATTCACTATATATTTGTAAATTATCTATATATTAGATATATTATAGGTATATACACACACACACACACAATTATTCCAGATTTCTTATGACTTTCGTGTGTTATAAGCACACATCAGCATACATTAGCATGAGAATACATATACACTTTTTTTAAAGGAAAAAGGAAAAATGTAAATCATCTTATATATTTTTTATGAAGAGAGAAATGTGGTTGAATTTTACAACTGTGAAATGAAACATCTGCAGTGCTTACTTTGTTCTGGTTTGTGTGACACTCTAATTTTGTGGTTTCAATTGTACTTAATGAATTGAAATCAGAGTTCTAACCTGATTGTTTCTGAAAATCCTTTTCAATGATAGTGGAGGACAAACAAGTTAAAAATTACCTCTACCTGCTGTTTTTTTGCGTCTAGCATTCATATTCTTTACCCTTTATATTCTGGCCATTTACAAACCAAAGTGAAAGTGTGGGAGTTCATATATGAGAGATCATACATGCAAACAAGTGTCTACTTCTGTGTCTATGTGTTTGTTACTAAGGTTAATTACAGCAAATTGGGATTTGTTAGTTCCCAGTGGTATAAGTCATTTGAAGTATAAACTAGACATAGAAACATACACATACACATATGCACATCCAGAGAAAAAGAAAGATGGGGAGAGAGGGAGAGACAGAGAGAAAGACGTTTTAGATGATGATTGTAAAGTATAAGCATTATGTCCATTTATATGAATTGAAAATAGGTTCCATTTATGTGATTTCTAAGTGTTCTAGAGGCTAAAAAGTCCAAGATCAAGGTGCTAGCAGATTCAATGTCTGGTAAAGGCTACACTTCCTGGTTCAATGACAGTGGTCTTCTTCCTGCCCTCACGTGGTGGAAGGGGCGAGAGATCTCTGGGATCTCCTTTTGAGGGCACTGATCCCATTCTTACAGATGCTACTTTCAGGACATGTTCACTCCCCAAAGGGCCTCCCTCCTAATACCATCACATGGTGGTTAGGATTGCAATGTATGGATTTTGAGGGACACAAGTGTTCAGTCTATAGCACTGCCTGTAATGGAAGGTGTTGTTGCCGTTGTTTCATTATTGATAAAATTAACTGTTGAATCAGTGTATTAATTCGGACTCAGTCATGGAAGCAGAGCAGATGTCTAAATTTCATAACAGTGTAAGAATTCATTTTTAGGATGAATTTACCCAGTTGAGGGTGAGCTGGGGAATTGACAGCCTGGAAGGGGCCACCTGAGGGTGAGAGAACAGAAGCCTCTAGCCATTCTGACGGAAGCCCTTGGCAGAGGTGGAGCAGACCCAGCTGGTGAGGAGATCTGGGAATCCAGGCATGCAGGGTCACTGTGGTGGTGGGTTATGGTGGGGTGTCCATGCACAAGTCTACAGGAACCTCTCGCCTCAGTTGAGCAGCTGCCTCTATCTGTAGCTAAGGAAACAGGGGTGCGTGGAGCTGAGGCTGCTGTACATCAGTGTGACCAGCCATCACGAGTGAGCTAATGGCAGGGTGCAGCAGAGCGGGAACCAGCTCTGGGTATGTCCATTACACATCTGTCTACAATGGTCTTTGAGAATAATGGGTGCTCCTTCACCTCTGTATTCCAAATTGTACTTCCGTTCAGCACTCATCAGCAACCATCTGCAAGGGGAACCTATAAAATATTTCCAGCTTTGCTAAGCTGGTATAGCACAAGGTAGCAGGTCTGTTCCTCATTACTATGCCGTCCAAAACCACCTCTTTAAGCTATGTTTAACTTCCACATAAAGGAAATAGCAAAATTAAGCTTCCAAGGAACATGATACCCCTCTGGTGCAATATCTAAGTGTGGTATCCATGTAAATGTTATGTAATGTTGACTAGCTTATTATATTGAATCGTCCTGTTTTTACTCTTTGGTCCAGGATACATTAAGCAATAATGAAAAGCAATATATAATAAAATGTTCAACACAACAATTTATCAGATTGTACATGGAAAGATATGAGATGTGATCTTTCACTTCTCTCTTCACAATAAAAGACATACTTTTACATGACTAAAATGTCAACAACCTATTGGTGTTTTCACATATTGATGTGAGATACAAAACCTTTATCTGACATATGACAGCAGTCTGATAATATCCTTGAAATTTTGAAATTTTATCCTCGTGTATTGTATTTAGGATTATTTTATATTGAATCTGATGCCCCAAGATCATTTTTTTTTCATTTAGTAAACATGTATTTAGCAATCTCATATATGCCAGACCCTGTTCTAAGCACTGTGTATACAGCAATGTGAACAACAACGTGTCTGCGTGGTACTTTATACACATTTTTCTTTAGCCTGTAATCCAAATATCCCATTAAATGACTTGGAGCTAAAGAAGTTCAAGTAAGGATCTTAAGAAAATTAATTAGTGCAGCAGTTCTGAATTAGTCACAATTTTGAAGTTCCCAAAAACGCTGGAATTAGTCATGGTGTGCATTGTGGGGGTAACATGTTGGTTATATGGTTACTCATAGTTTCTAGAACGTCTTACAATAGAATTTTGGCAGTTTTGTAATAGAGAACCAAGAAGTTTGTTTATTATGTCTTTAAATAATCACCTGAGCCTAAAATAAATCCTCATCATTGTTTTTGTACACATAGCTTTTTAAAAATTTTAAAATTTGTATGTAATTTGCTTGTACATTACGTTAATTTTAGGAGTACTACATAATGATTTGAGATTATATATATATATATATATATATATATATATATATATATATAGTGAAATATTCACCACATTTAGTTTAGTTAACTTTTATCACCACATATAGTTAGCAATTTTTCTTTTCATGAGAACTTTTAAGATGTACTCTTTTAGCAACTTTCAAATATATAGTACAATGTTATTATCTATAGTTACCATGCTGTAGATTAGATCCCAGGACTTATTTATCATATAATTGGAGGTTTGTATCTTTTGGCTACTTTTATATATTTCATCCACCCTCCCACCCCACTGCCTCTGGCAACCACAAGTCTGTTCTCTGTATCAGTGAGGTTTTTTGTGTTTTGTTTTTAGATTACACACATAGATCTTATCATACAGTATTTGACTTTCTCTGTCAGACTTATTTCATTAGCATAATGCTCTCAATGTTCATCAATGTTGTTGTAAATGGTAGAATTTCCTTCTTTTTATGACTGAATAATATTCCATTGTGTATATATACTACACTTTATCCAGTCATGCGTTGATGGATACTTAGGTTGCTTTCATGTTTTGGCTATTGTTAAGTAGTGCTGCAGTGACCACGGAGGTGCATATATCTTTTCGAGTTAGTGTTTTCATTTTATTTGGATAAATACCCAGTGGTGGAAAGTCTGGATCATAAGGTAGTTCTATTTTCAATTTTTTGAGGAACCTTCATACTATTTTTTGTGGTGACAGCATCAATTTACAGTCTCATCAACAATGCACAGGGTTCCCTTTTCTCTACATCCTCTCCAGTACTATTTGTTGATTTTTTTTGATGATAGCCATTCTGACAGATGTGAGCTGATATCTTATTGTGGTTTGAATTTGTATTTCCCTGATGATTATTGACCTTGAGCGTATTTTCATATGTCTGTTGACCATCTGTATGTGCTCTTTGGAGAAATGTCTGTTCAGGTCCTCTGCCCATTTTATAATCGCATTTTTTTTGTGTGTGTTAAGTTGTAAAAGCTCCTTATATATTTTGGATATTAACCCCTTATCAGATATGTCATTGACAGATATCTTCTTCCATGTCATCTTTTTGTTTTGTTGATGGTTTTGATTTGCGTTTTCCTGATGATTAGTGATGCTGAGCTATTTGAGCACCTTTTCATGTACCTGTTGGCCATTTGTATGGTCCTAGTGCAGTGCTTTTTACAGTTAATTCACTTGAGTTAAATTGTTTCCATTCTATGGGAGGGGAGAAGTTTGGTGGGGGGGAAAAAAAAAAGCCCCTCTGGAGGTATAAAACTTTTTCCTGCCTAGCTCATGTAATGGGTTTCTTTAGATAAAATATATTTTATTGGTCTAATTATTCATGCTACATTTGAAGTTTTCTGATACACAAAGCATCCTTCTATACCTTCTTTTGAAGAAAAAAATAATACACTTCCTATGCAGACATTGCTATGGTTGACCAACAAATCACCCCTCCTTGCTGGGAATAATGAAAGATTGTACAGTAAGTCTTCACTTAACATCATCTGTAGGTTCTTGGAAACTGTGACTAAGCAAAATGACATATAACAAAACCTATTTTCCCACAGGCTAATTGATAAAAACAAGAGTTAATTCACTATGGCATATTTCTGATCCCCAAAACATCATCAAAACACCATCAAACTTCTAAATAAAGACACAAAACACTTTCAATATTAAACATTGATGAGCTATACATACATTTAAGAAAGATGAATAAAAACAAGTAAGATCATTGTTTTCCAATCTAGTTATTCCAGGTAAGGGTCTCAGTTGTCCTGAGTATTTCCTAGTAGCTCAGGGTACAAGGGGAGATCCTTCTATCTCAGGGCCACTCACACCCACCCCCATGCAGATTGGGACAAGGTAGACATGCCGATTCACCTCACGTGCATGTCTTTGGGATCTGGGAGGAAACTAAAGAAAACCTGGGCAAATATGGGAGAACATGCAAACTCCACAGGGACAGTAGCCCTGCCTGGAATCAATTTTTTTTTTCTCCTTCTCAACATCATTATAACAAAACAAGGTTGAATGAAATGATTGCATTCAAGAACCTGTTGTAGTTTCAACAACACTGACATTAGCTGGCCTTTGACTCAATTTACCAAATAAAATGTGATCCACGAGAACGATCGCTTTTCTAAAGAAGTTGATTTCTGTTTTTTTTCCCTCTTTAATCCTTCTTCTACTGCCATGTCAACCAGCAATTAGGGAAGCATGTCCTGATTTGAAAGTGAACTAAGGGCCGGCCGAGTGGCGTGATGGTTAAGAACTGGCTTTGGACACCAGAGGGCCCCGGTTTGGATCCCACATATGAGGGCCAGTGACCCTGCACCCTCTACAGCTAAGATGCTGAACAACAGCTCAACCTGGAGCTGGGCTGCCATGAGTCGCCGGAAAAGGCATAGGCTGCAGCCCCTGTGGCAGTGGGTTGCCATGGGCTACTGTGTGTAGCCAGCAGCCAGCGTGAGCGGCCATCCAGAAGCCGGCGACTGATCTGCCTCACCTGGGAAGAGCGCAATGATGGTGCCAACTTGGGCCAGTGAAGCAACGTCCTCCACAACTAGACTGAAGAACAAAAGGACAGCAACTTGTCTGTTCCCCTTCCCCCAATTCCCCAGCGCTGTTCCCATACCCCCAATTCCCCAATAAAAATCTTATAAAAAAATAAAAAAGTGAACTAATAAGCCTTTGCACTGAGACAGCTGCCCTAGAGATTGTCCTGGATCCACAGCTGACTTTGTGTGAGTGAGAAATAAGTAAATACAGAGTAAAGGGAGGTGGGACTATAGTTTGTTAGTGGAAGATTGTATATAGTGAGTGTGAATACAACCCTTGCCAGAAATTGGTTATTGGTGAAACAATGCCTTTGAAAATTGTTCGATTCACAGAGAGATTATGACAATTAATGACTGATCACAGAATAAACCCATCTCCTTATTAGTAAAATCTAGATCTAGACATAATTCAAAGAACGAAGGAATGTTTAGTTATATTTTGACTCATAACATTGGAGGAATATCCCAATAATACTTAATTCCCCAAGTAGGTAGTACAAAACTTTTGAAATATTAATGTATTTTATAATGCTGTTTCCCATCTGTGATTGTTCTTTTAGGACATGCTCTCTTTTACTAATTTATAGATCTATTAATCACTTGATTGCTTTCCATTTTCAGAATATTTTCTCCACTCAAGAACTAGATGATATAACAGGCCTGGGAATTGTGGTCCCAAAAAACAAAAATTAAATATGTTCCATGTGACTAGAGTATGGATAGGGATACAGGAATGGTAATGATATGATAATTAGATTCACATTGACTGTTGCTCTAAAAGAAGTTGTGCATTTTAACAGAGCACTAACAGATTCTTGCAGGAGAAAGCTTCAGAATCTCTTTTCATCACACTGTTTTGCTAAATAGAAATGCAAATTTGATAAGATTGTGCAGCTCTTTATTTTATGAGCACGTTAAATGCTTTTGTATTTGCGGATGTTAAGCTTATATTTCATAGAGTCATTCTTTCCTTCTCCCTCCCTTCCTCCTTCCCTTCCTTCCATCTTTCTCTTTCTCCCTCCCTCCCTCCTTTTCTTCTTACTTCTGAATTTTTCTTTTGAATAAAGTGTTCTGAGACCGCCATAATTAGGATAGTTGTTTTTCCTATCATAATATTGTTTTTTTAATTAAAGTTTATTGGCATGACAATTATTAGTAAAGTTACATAGGTTTCAAGTGTACAATTCTGTAATCCATCATCTATATATCACATTGAGTGTTCCCACCCAGAGTCAGTTCTCCTTCCATCACCATATAGTTGACCCTGTTTACCCTCATCTACGCCACCACCACCACCCCTCTTACCCTCTGGTAACCACTGAACTATTGTCTGTGTCTGTGTTTATGAGTTGTTTCTTCATTCGTTTGTCTTGTTCCTTTGTTGTTTTCAGTTTTATATCCCACATATCAGTGAAATCATATGGTTCTTGACTTTTTCTGTCTGATTTATTTCGCTCAGCATTATAATCTCAAGATCCATCCATATTGTTATCCCAGTTAAACTGGGTTCCTTTAAGACACTTCTCCACGCAGTGAATGATACTATCTTTCAAGGAATGTGATATATTCATATTTTATTTAAAACCCCATCTAATTTTTAAATTTTCCTTGAAAGAATTTGTTCCCATTTATCTCCATTCTTTCAGCACATCTCTTGTTTTTAATTGTAGATCTACTGTATGGTTTTATTCACATAACTTAATAAACTTTTATTTTTTCTTATACAATCACTCCTTATTTATTAAGAACCTAGTATTTTCCAGTCATTCATTCAACACTGCAAATAAAATGATGATGAAGATGGACATATTTCATCCACCATAACACCTTTCCCTTCCGTAGCATGTGGCAAATGGCTCATTCTTTATATATATAAAAAATCTCATATACAGTTGAAAATAATGGTAGTTGCTTACTGTATCCCTGACATATCACACTAGTTAATTGGCCTCCAGAATATTTGATCTACTGTGCAATTTCTACAAAATGAGTATAACTTCTGTTATTGAGGGCCACGTTGAGCTAAGTTATCTTGGCTTTGTATTGAAAGGGTAACAGATCAGAAAAGGAAGCTTTTAAACTACACACCTGTTTTAAAATCATGGTGAAAGAGTATATCATTTTGTAATAAATGTGCTCATTACAATTAACATACTTAATTACTACATACCTAGGAGAGCTCTACTTGGCAACATTTTTGTTAGTGTCGAGGTCAAACTAATTAACTACTTGCATTTTCTCGGTAAATATCCTGTCTTTTTTTTTCTGATCTTCCTGTAATTATTATAAATTAGTCATTTGTTTTATTTTCCCATTGTGCTCTCTGAAAATCACCATTCTGGCTTTCAAACGTAGAGAACCTGGAAAAAGCCATTTATATCTCTGTTCCCCTCTTCCCTAACTGGCACAGTAGAAATAATAATGCTGTTGACCGCTCACCTATTCCAAAGCATAGGGAGATTTAAATAACGAATGAAGAGTTTTGCAATTAAAAATGCAATAGACACAGCAAAAATACTTTGTGTTCAGTAGCTGAAGGTCAAGGATTATTAACTAAAGTGTCCAATAGTCATGCTGTCCAGCATATCTCATGGAGAAACAGCAAGTGCAGAGTTAATGGAGTCATATCCTTTGGGTCAAAACAAAACTAAAGAGTATGAGTGTGTGTCTTACATGGAGCGGTGTTTATAGTGCAACTTTACTTTCTGATGCCTTTATTTGACTTATGAAAATAGCCACGTATCACAGCATTGACTACCTGGTCAATAAAAGTGTAATTTTTCAAAAGTAATGATGGAATTTTGGTGCATCATATGTCTTGATTTAATCAAATGACCATTGAAACACTATAACTATTACCAAGAAGAAGAAAAAAAATCTTGGCAACTATATGTCTCTGAAAGATTATTCCTACAGAGAGCGTTTCAGATCCTTAAAAGTTTTGTATAAATTAGATCTGGGGTCCTCTCATCTACTGTTCCTTTTTTTTTCTGAAATAGCACCATTTCCACATGTGTTCCAAATCTGATTTTTGCAAGTTCTTGGTAATTAAGTGAAACTATTTTGCTGTGAAATTTGTAATAAGGTGCTTGATGATCAGTTGTTTAATAAGGAGAGGTGTTTTCATTGTTAATTGTGATATGATTTTCACATCATCCATTTTGCATTGTTTGCATTTTGAACCTGTTCTATGATTTCTCCGATCTGTGGCATGCAGGGCTTTTTAATTGAGTCTCAACTGTGTGGCACACTCTGTGCTCTGGTCTGGAGAGGTTATGGTGTATGCAGTTTTATCTTTGTTTTCTCTGCACTCTTCTTTGGTCAGTGTCCCACCGGCATAGTCCATTGTGACACTGTCAGGGACACAGAAAATATGCTGGATCTTGTTACATTGATTCTATGAGCTACAATCCTTGACTTTGTGATGTGTTACATCTTGATTCTAGCTTAAGTTAAAAGCATAGTCCAAACCACTAGATAGCTAGTTGGGGAATCATTGAAAAGTAGTTCTTCCAGTTTAGGAAGAAGAAAATTAGTCATGTCAAACAAATTAATTACTGAATATAGAGAAATTGCATGGTAGATATATTTTCAAGAGTAAATGTGAAATTTGAAACTAAAGTTTTTGCTGATTAAAACAATACAATGACCTTGAAAATTAAAATGAAAACAGCAAAACAAAACAACTCTGAATGCTGCTAAAGATGTTCATCAAACGGAAAAGGATAATTCGCATAGATTTACTTAAGATATTATCGGCCTCTGAAGTCTGAGGCTAAAAATCATATTTGTATAAAAAATGTTTATTAGTAACTGCTGCTCCACAATTGTCCCTGGGTCTACTGCCAAACCATGTAGTTGTCAAGGATTGACATGTACAGAATAACGGAATGAAAAGGTATTATTTTTAATTCTGTCCTTGTAACAAATATATTTAGAGTATTTTGTTATGGTTACATTTTACGCTATTAAATTTGTTACATTTTCTCTTGGTTGTTTTTCTTCCTGGGTGTTTCATATTGAGACTTTGGGAACCCCTTCAATTCACACACCTCTTCATTTCTTATCCCAATATATCCTTTTTGAGAAAAATCATCAATCTAATAATCTTAATGAACATATGTATGCTAACTATTCCCAAATGGCCCTGAATTCCTTGAACTTTAGATTTTACTGAGACAGGAGAATGAACCTGTGGCTCTTATACTCTTGTATTTACTCCCAGTATTTACAAAAAATATTGCCTAATGTTTATAAATGTTTACTTAATGTCAGGTGTTATTTCACATATACTATCACAATTAATGATTCAATAATACTCTGAGCTATTAGATTTTCCATTTTGCATGTGAAGGCACCAAGTCACTGAGCGAGATAAGTTTAATGCCAAGGTCACAAAGCTATTAGTGGAATAGGTGAGGCTGGAAGCCAGTTCTGTCTGATGCCAAAGCCCACCCTTAGGTATGATTTATGCCTTCTCTATTTTTCACTGCAGTCATTAATAACATCTTCCATCCAGTTATACAAATCTGTAACCTGGGAGTCTCCTTGACTGTCTCTTCTCCTCCAGTCCCTCACCTAATCAATCACCAAGACTAGAGAAGTTAACTTCTAAATCTCTCCCAAAGGTATTTCCTATTTCCTGTTGTTTACATATGGTCTCTCATTCTTTGCCCTTCGAAGTTTGCTTATACCTTAAGTGGCCTTCATGTTTACTGATTTCATAACTCATCTTTGGAGAAACAGCTAACACAATCTATCCAGAAAGAATTAGCCTTGCCCATTTCACTTGAGCGTCTCACTTTCTTTCTATCACCTATAGTGTCAAGTTTGAGAGCCTAAACATCGAACCTAACCTTTTTTTCCACATCTTCCCAGGCTCATTTGAAACAAATACACACACACACACACACACACACACACACACACACACACACACACGTGCATACACCTAAGCCCCTTCGCTGCTTCTATTTTATTTCTCAGGATGACTCCCATGTCCCTTTGCTAACACACAGTCATATTTGAATACTCAACTCAATTATTTTCTAAGAAAGCCTTCCTGGGTTCTCCTTCAAAAAGAGGGGTCATGTCTTCTCTTTCTTTATGGAAATCTGTGGTATCTTTCTCCTTCACCTTATAACATAATATTTGATTTATTGATTTGTCTCTCAATTTAGATTATCAGCACTTGAAAGAAGAATCAATAGGGACTGATTCAACTTTGAATCTTTGAACCACAGAACATATAATGTAATATACATTTAATTATGCCTGAGCTGAACTAAAATACACTATAGCAATTGTATAAAATAGATGGTTTAAGGAAAAGCCTGTTGATACGGCCAATTAAATGGAACTTATATGGTTTTCATTTTTGGTTTTAGTACATTTATTTTGGTTACTAATGCTTAATGTTTTTTGGTTTTTTTTTTTTAAGATTTTTTATTGGGGAATTGGGGGGATGGGAACAGCAGTGGGGAATTGAGGGAAGGGGAACAGACAAGTTGCTGTCGTTTTTTTCTTCAATCTAGTTGTGGAGGATGTTGCTTCACTGGCCCAAGTTGGCACCATCATAACGCTCTTCCCGGGCAAGGCAGATCAGTCTCTGGCTTCTGGACGGCTGCTCACTGCGGTTGCTGGCCGCTCACGCTGGCTGCTGGCTACACATGGTAGCCCATGGCAACCCACTGCCACAGGGGCTGCAGCCTACGCCTTTTCCGGCGACTCATGGCAGCCCAGCTCCAGGTTGAGCTGTTGCTCAGCATCTTAGCTGTAGAGGGCAGCATCACTGGCCTTCATATGTGGGATCCAAACCAGGGCACTCTGGCGTCCCAAGACCATTCTTAACCATCGCGCCACTCGACCGGCCCACTAATGCTTAATGTTAATCATATATATTATGTAGCAGTGATTCAGTAAAACAAAGTACATTCATATTTTAGATATGAGTGAAAAAAGTATAAGGATTTTTAAAAGTCTAATAAAATTAATTAAAACTAAATTAATATAAGAAAATTATTTAATTTAAAAATAAAATTTAAGTGTGTTTTATGTTAAGTCAAATTCGAAGGCCAATTTGGAAAATCACTAACAATCTCTGCTTCTTTTGAATCAGAAAATAATAGAAAGATGAAATATAAGATGAGGTGTATATAAACATGGAACAAAAGTATATGAGAAGTGGGCCAGCCGAGTGGCTCACTTGGTTAAGAGCTCGCTCAAGAGTCCAAGCTCTGAGCAACAGGATCGCTGGTTCAATTCCCAGCCCAAGCTGAGCTGCCGCTAAGCTGCCAACAGGTGGCAGGATGGCTCAGCTAAAAAAGTAAAAAAAAAAAAGTATATGAGAAGGAAGAAAGTTAGCTATTAGATTTAAGAGAGAATATTAAAAACAGAGCCTGCCTCTATTAATTCTTTGCAATTGGATATTGTTTTCAGTTATATTAGAGAATTAGGAGACATAAATATCATGATTGAAAACATAAGTAAATTACTCAAGTCGAAGTTCTAATCAGGGTTCATGGAATAACACCCACATGCTAGGCTGTAACATACCCTGCTCAGCCAATGAGATATTTTTGACAGTCCTGAAGAGAGTAAAAATGCAAAACATTCTGCTTTGATTTGTTGTGGTCCTCTTGTGTTTCTGTTCTCATAGAGATTTTGCTCCAAGTTGTCACTGCCACTCCGGGTCCCCAGGATGAATACATTTACAGTGACCTAAACCTAGTTAACTAGAGACTGAAACAGGGCTGCTGAGCCCATCCAGCCTTGGTCAACGAAATTGCAGTCAATTGGTAGACACGTGAGAATGAGAATAGTGACCTGATGTGGATGGTCTGTTACACAGCAATGTTATGACAGCACACAACTGATATGGATGGACCTGAAAACCAAGGATTATATAACATCATATACTTTTATAATGTGTCAAACAGTTATTATTTGAACCTGAAAATATTACTTAAGACTACAGGTAGTCTTCCAGCTAATGTCAGAAGCGGAATTTAAATATACTTACTCATAAGACTGAATTAAAAAAAAAATCTGTGATTTTCCTCACTATAGTATACCTCCTTTTCAAATAACTCATCTATTATCAGAACTCTTTTTATAGCAAATGCATTATGAAATAGACCAAATTCCTTTGATTCCTTTAATAATGAGAACCAGATTCTACTTGAGGCTGTCACTTTGACCTTCAGAAAAGTTAAAATGTATTGGGGTGACATTGGTTAATTAAATTGTGTAAGTTTCAAGTGTACATTCCTATAACACATCATCTATATATCACATTGTGTGTTCACCACCCAGAGCCAGCTCTCCTTGTATCACCATATATTTGACCCCCTTTTCCCTCTTCACCACCCTCCTCCCCCCTTAGCCTCTGGGAACCACTAAACTGTTGTCTGTGTCTATGAGTTTTTGCTTGTTTGTCTTGTTCATTTGTTTTATTTCCTATATATGAGTGAAGTCATATGGTTCTCTGCTTTTTCTGACTTATTTCACTTAGCATGATAATTTCAAGATTCATCTATGTTGTTGTAAATGGCAGTGTTTCACCTTTTTTTATGGCTGAGTAATATCCCATTGTATACAAGGTCTGACAATTAAGTTTGTGAACTCATCCTATAAAAGGTGCTACAAAGGGCTGGCCGAGTGGCTCAGTTGGTTGAGAGCTCGCTCAAGCGTTTGAGCTCTGAGCAACAGCGGTTCGATTCCCAGCCCGGCTAATCCCTATGATATCAAAAAAGGTTAGCAACATTTTTGCAACAAGTTAGCAAACTTAATTGTCCAATGTCATATATGTACCACATCTCTATCCAATCATTTATTGAAGGACACTTCGGTTGTTTCCATGTCTTGGCCACCATGAATAGTACTGCAGTGAGCATATGCGTACAAATATTTTTACTGATAAATGTTTTCAGACTTTTTGTGTAGATAACCAGAAGAGGGATTACTGGGTTGTATGATAATTTTATTCGTTACTTTTTGAGGAACCTCCATACTGTTTTCCATAGTGGCTGTACCAATTTACATTCCCATCTGCAGTGTATAAAGGTTCCTTTTTCTCCACACCCCCTTTAACACTTGTTGTTATGTGTCTTGTTGATAATAGCCATTCTTACTGGTGTGAGATAGTGTCTCATTGTGTTTTTGATTTGCATTTCCCTACTAGCCAGTGAAGTTGAGAATTTTGTTGTCATGTGTTGGCCATTTGTATGTGTTCTTAGGAGAAGTGTCTGTTCAGGCCCTCTGTCCATTTTTTAATCGAATTGTTGGTCTTTTTGTTGTTGAGTTGCATGAGTTCTTCATATATGTTGGTATTAGCCCCTTATCGAAGGAGTTGTTTGCAAATACCTTCTCCCATTCAATTGATTGCCTCTTTGTTTGTTAATGGTTCCTTTTGCTGTGCAGAAGCTTTTTAGTTTAATATAGTCCTATTCATTTATTCTTACTTTTACTTCCCTTGCCTTTGAGGTCAAATTCATAAAATCCCCTCTGACACCAAGATCCATAATTTTAGTACCTATGATTTATTCTATGCAATTTATTATTCCATGTTTTATATTGAGGTCTTTGATCCATTTTGAGCTAATTTTGGTGTATGGTGACAGATATCAGTCTAGTTTCATTCTTTTGCACTTGGCATTTCAATTTTCTCAGCACCATTTTTTTAAGAGGCTTTCTTTTCTCCATTATGTTTTTGATCCCTTTGCAAAACAATAGTTGCCCCTGTATAGGTGGGTTTATTTCTGGGCTTTCAATTCTCTTCTGTTAGTCTGTGTGTCTGTTTGTCTGCCAATACCATGCTGTCTTGGTTATTGTCACTTTGTAGTAGAAGAGGTCAGGGAGTGTGATGCCTCCAGCATTATTCTTTTTTCCTAGGATTGCTTTAGCTATTTGGGGTTTTTGTGATTTCATACAAATCCGATGATTTTTTGTTCTGTTTCTTAAAAAAAGTGTCATTGGGATTTTGATGGAGGTTGCATTAAATTTATATATTGGTTTGGGTGATGTGGCCATTTTAACTATGTTTCTTCAAATTCATGAACACGGAATATCTTTCCACTTCTTTGTGTCTTCTTCAATTTATTTTAATAATGTCTTATAGTTTCAGTTTATCAGTCCTTCACATTCTTTGTTAAGTTTATTCCGAGGTATTTTATTCTTTTTGTTGTAATTGCAAATGGAATTTTTTTTTCCACTTCATTTTCTGAAATTTCGTTGTTAGTATATAGGAACACAATGGATTTTCGTACATTGATGTGTTATCCTACAATTTTACTGTATTTGTTTATTTTTTAAATAGTTTTTTGGTGGAGGCTTTAGGGTTTTCTATATGAAGAATCATGTCATCTGTAAAAAGTGGCAATTTGACTTCACTACCAGTGTGAATGCCTTTAACTTCTTTCTCTTGCCTGATTGCTCTGCCTAGGACTTCCAATTCTACTTTTAACAACAATAATGAGAGGGGACTTCCTTGTCTTGCTCCTGATCTTACAGGAAAAGCTTTCCGTTTTTCACCATTAAGTATGATATTAGCTGAGTATTATCATATATGGCCTTTACTATGTTGAGGTACTTTCCTTCTGTACCCATTTAATTGGGTTTTAATCATAAATGGATGTTGTATCTTGTCAAATGCTTTTCCTGCATCTGTTAATATGATCATATGATTTTTATCTCATGTATTTATGTATTTATTTATTTATTTGGTGTATCACATTGATCAATTTTTGTATGTTGAACTATCCTTGTGCCCCTGGAAAGAATCCCATTTGATCATGATGTATAATCTTTTTTATTGTGTTGTAGGATTCAATTTGCTAGTAATTTCTTTAGGATTTTTGCATCTGTATTTGTCAGAGATATGGGTCTTTAGTTTTCTTTTTTTGTGTTATCCTTACCAGGTTTTGGAATCAGGGTAATGTTGGCCTAATAAAATGAGTTAGGAATTATTGCCTCTTTTTCAATGTTTTTGGAAGAGTTTGAGGAGGACAGGTATTACATCCTCTTTGAATGATTGGTAGAATTCACAAGTGAAGTCATCTGGTCCTGGACTTGTGCTTTTTGAGAGTTATTTTTGATGATTCTTTCAGTTTCCTTATGTAGCTTTTTAATGGTATTTCTTGTTTGAGCCCTAGAAAAGCCCAGAAAAATAATTTTTCCCCATCAGAATGTTTAGATGATTGATAACATTTGTTAATAGTATAAGTATAATGAAATTTATTTGTTAAATGAAAGAAAACATATATATACATATTGAAAGTACCATTCCCAACTTTTTAATCAATGCATCAAATAACATAATTATAACTTACATCATTCTAGTGAATTTTGCTTTCTATATATTTAATTATCTTCCTCTGTGCCTAGAATAACATTTGATTTTTTTAGTGAAAAATACACTGAGATTCATGACTTCTATCCATTCAAGATATTATAGTCCAAGTCATTTGTTTTCAGATCTTATTAGTTTATCTAGCAACCATAAATATTTATTTCTTTACCTACTACTAAGAATTTCTAAAACCATTATGTCTTTACCCCACATACTGCAATTGGACTTAGTCATTGAGATAACCTTTTCAATTACTTCAGGTTATTCTTTTCTACTTCATGTCCAACAGAAGCATGTGTATAACATCTAATTTGGATACACACACACACACACACACACACACACACACACATTTAAATAGAGTAAGATATATGGCAGATTCCAATGACATTCCAAAGAACCACATAACAAATATTTTCAATAAAAAAAAATCAACATAATTTTAATAAAGGCCTTTTATTTATCTGGGAATTAATTTTTAAAGCATGTTTGCCTAATATTTTTCAATTTAGTCCAGTGATATATAACTTATAATCGATAGAGGTAATATTTACAGATAATTATTTCTTTTGAGATCCCTTGATCCATAAAACTTGTGATAGTTTTTAGGGCAAAAGCCTACACTTATTTATGCCCGCTGTCATGAAATTGTTTTATATTTTCTAATCAAATTCTTTGCTTTTTAAAATATGCTACAAATTGTATTTCATTTCTGACTCCCATAATAGAACCATATGGTCCAAATATGGTAGGCTCTGTCAGAAATTAGGGTTTACTGGATTTTATGAATGTAGGATTTCAGAGCTCATACGCATGTAATTTTACTTTTAAAATACTTATTAGATATTGAGTGGTCTGAAGTTAATGTTTGTATACAGTGTGGTAAGCACAGTGAATATGGACCCAAGGAAGTCCAGTGTAAATAATAATATTAATATCAGTAACTGTGAATTACCCTGGAGACTTTTACATTTTCCATCTCTCATCCTCTTTTTAAATGCAATTTCTATCCTGAAACTGAGTTTATCATTCCCTTGCTTTCTTTCTAGGCTTAACAAATGTCTATTACCTTAAACAATATATTATTTTAGTGTTACGTTTTGATTTTTTTAATTTTTTATTTACTATAATGATTGATGCTGTGTGTGCCCTTTTGAGGAGCGTATGTATAGTTCAGAAAGGCCAGAAATTGTTAAGTAAAGAACATGGTGAACTTAATAGAAAGATGATTTCTTGCTTCATGCACACACACCCCCCCACACACACACAAGGTCTGACAAGTTCACGAAGTTGTTGCAACGATGTTGCTAACCTTTTCTTCATATCAGAGGGACTATTCATTATGAACTTGTACCAACGGGACAAACAGTTAACCAAGTTTACTATTTAGAAGTGCTGAAAAGGCTGCGAGAAAAAGTTAGACGGCCTGAACTTTTCGCCAACAATTCATGGCCTTTGCATCACAACAATGCACCAGCTCACACGGCCCTGTCTGTGAGGGAGTTTTAGCCAGTAAACAAATAAATGTATTGGAACGCCCTCCCTACCCACCTGATCTGGCCCCCAATGACTTTTTTCTTTACCCAAAAATGAAGAAAATAGTAAAAGGGACACATTTTGATGACATTTGGGACATCAAAGATAATACGATGACAGCTCTGATGGCCATTCCAGAAAAAAAGAGTTCCAAAATTGCTTTGAAGAGTGGACTAGGTGCTGACATCAGTGCATAGCTTCCCAAGGGGAACTTAAAGGTGACTGTAGTGATATTCAGCAGTGCTATGTAGCACTTTTTCTAGGATTAGTTCACAAACTTAATTGTCAGACCTCGTGTGTGTGTGTGTGTGTGTGTGTGTGTGTGTGTGTGTGTGTGTGTGTGTGTGTGTCCACTCAGCATCAAGTTTAAAGACAAGATTCACTGATGAGATTGAGGTGTTGGTTTAATTTCCAACTCACTTTTATGTAAAAGGTGACATTCTTGTCAGACTTGTCATCCTAGTCAGGGCTGCTTTGTCGTTTATCCCTTTAGTCCTATGACCACAAAAAACAGACTCACCTGCTTATACACCACTTAATTCTTGGGCTTTAAATAACTATGATTTCTAACCCACTGATTTATTTTTGAAAGATTCTTAAACCAAACTTTAAAATTTATTTTTATTAAGTGGATCCGTTAGGATTCCTAGCCTGACATGCTGCTAAAAATAAAATAAAATAAAATAAATGATTATCTGAAATTGATCTCTTCTCGCATGAAATACATATTATTCCCTTTCATTGACAAAGTATACAAATATGGCTACTGAAAGCACATCATTAACAATACGTTAGCCCTTTAAAGCAACCAGTGGATTCTGTTTTTTAGGCATATTTCAGAGACAATGTCAAGGTTACTTTAAAACCTCACTTAACTATTGCCTGTGATCAAGTCTCTGATGGTAAAAGGAAATTATGCTTAATTGGTAAGACTTGTTTGATGTCTCTTCAAGCATTAAAATCTTTAAATGCTTAATTTTTGTAAGTTCAAGTATGACATATTTGACAAGAATAATTGCTTTAAATATTTAGGTTTTTAATCAGTCTTTATTTCAAAGGATGTCATTGCTTGCTTCTCTCATGCCACCATCCAGAGGAATAAACAAATAGACTGCTAACAGAGGTTCACCTCCAAGTTCAGTGTCCCTTCTGTTCACATCACACACAATCCCCCCCCCCCCCCCCCCCCCGCCACACACACACACAGGTGCGTCATATGAGACCTAGGAAATTAAGCAGAGCTGTTGCAATAAAGAACGTTTCTCTGAGATAAGAAAAAGGAATAGAGAGAAGATGGGAATGACGGATGGCATGCTGGTGGGTGGGGGTGGCGGGGAAGCTTTGATGTGTAATACACAATGTGCAGCAAATGGAACCATTTGTTTGTGAAACTATGATAGAGACAAGTTTTACAGCAGAGTAGAGCTGACTAGAACTGAGAGAATGAGAGGAGCCAGGTCTGCCTTTGCAGTGGGTTTAAATGGCTGCCTTTACGGTGTATCTTACTTACAGCTTCACTAAGGCAGCATGTCTAGTATAATTGAAAATGGAACTTTGGAAGGGGCAAACTGCTATTTGCAGAAGGTTTTTAATTCTGGTTTAGTTTCCTGATATTTGAGAGACATTATTGAATGTATACCACGCTTTGCTGCTATTTGATTTTTGTGTTCTATATTTAAGCACAACCCACATACTACACAATCCTTCCCCTTTTCATTCTTCAATACCTTTCACGTCCATGGTCCACAAAATCTATTTCAGGGTTTTCTTGGAACATAACTAACAGCATGCCCGCAATGGATTTAAGATGAACAGTCCTAAATTTCAAGAATGCCAAATTTGATTTATATTTCCTTTATGCATGAGTTATGATATTAGGCAATATACTTTTACATTTGTATAATACAAATGGTTAATAAATTATGCTTATAAGGAATTTATTTAGCATAATATATGACTGTTTCTTCTCAGGCGATTATAACTTTATTAAGATCACATAACTTAAAGATATGTATAAAATATTATTGGGTTGTCAGAAAAGTTATGACACATTTTTGCAACGAAAAACATAGAAAAAATATGTCATGACTTTTCTGCCAACCTAATACATGTGGACTTCTGGTTAATATTATTACAATTAAAATATATATTTTTCCTACTTGAGGGAGTGCAGGGACATACAGCATTTTCTGAACCAGAGTATAAGTAGTAACATTAAAATTAGTTATATTTTATGAAAACTATTTGAGACACATTAGGTTAATTTGACCCTTAGCATTTTTTGCTTTTTAATAAAATTTTCAGGACCATATATATAGGTACTCCCCTGATTGATGAAATGCTTAAAAGTAAGAATTAGCCCCTAGCACAGGATAATATGTATTTATTGGTTTAAACGCAATAAATTGGTTTAAATGCATATTTTATTTGTTCAAATCATATTTGTTTAAAAGAGGGCTATGATTTTTGTATTTGTGTTTTTGCATGTTGTATAATACAGTGTATTGTTTTTATAGTTAGACAATATCATCACTATGTTAAAGAGAAAGGATGTTTACTGCCTCAAAATAAGGAATTTTTTTCATATTATTAACAAAGAGGCAACACAGGATTCAGAAGTATATTAGGAGACATTTCTACCAACACTCTCTTTTATTATTCTTACTTCTGTTAGGGTTGGTCAATATTAACTCACTCCTGGAAAGTTTTCTGCCAATGAATGGATTCAACAAACTTTAGTGATTTACGTAAAATTCAAGGTGTTATCTTTGTCCTGTAGTACAGTGATCATTAACATTAATGTAACACTTAATAAGCTGCATCGTATAATCTTACCAGTATAATAAATGGATCCAGCATTAGTATCATCACATGTGTGCACGGATACAGTAGCAGGCCAGGTCTGAAAGGAAATGAGAGGCGTGCACTAATTCCAAAGTACTTCCCAGTGGTTGTCTGGTGCGTTAGTTTATAAGTTTTTGTTTGTGGAGTTTTGGGTTATTGTATGACTATAGATATTACCGCCTGCAAAGTACATCGGAGCCTTTAATTTTTCCAACCCATGTACATTAGCCAAATGATTATTCGCTTGAGTAGAACCAAGGATTTATGTTTAAATCAAGACACACGGTTTTTATACCCATCCCAATGAAAGGCTTTGAAAGTCAAGGTTGAATTTAGATTTATTTATTAGAGCCAAATATGGACTAGCTAAATAATCAAGTAAATGTACCTCATTGTAGAAATTAAATGGATACGTATAAAACTGTAATTAAAATATCAACTGACAACTCTTTGCAGTCTACATTTTTATAATTATCAGATGTTTTCATTTATTTCTCATGTAATTGAGATGCTTGTCAGTTAAATTATTGACATTTTTAGTTAATATAGATGTCTGATGAATTTGAAGGAAATGTTATATTTGGTCTATCAAACATAAATACATAATTTTATTTTCAAAACTTTTATGTAGTAAATAAGGAAGCTTATTTTGCTACAGGTTTCTAATGTGAATAAAATAAATCTGAAAACCTGAGAAAAAATATTATGACCAGTAGTAGCATTTTGAGTAGAGCCCTTCCTAGGAAGAGGCTGTCAGAGTAGGGGTAGATCAATTTAGATGTGAATTAAATGTTTAGTTTTAAAAGAGAACTGTTCTTCCAAGTGGAAATGTTGAGCAGGCAGAAGAAAATAAATGTTTAAAATTTGTTATGAGATGGTTTTCATTAGAGGAATCATTAATAATGTCTGTTTCTTTGTTATTTACGTGGCAAACACTTAGAGCTATCCTTGACTTTTATATAGTTTGCTGTTGTAAAAAACAAACAAACAAACAAAACACCCTCCAGCCACATGTCAGTGGATTGAATTGACAGATGTCACCTTTCATTTACGTAAAGAGTGTGTTTTGGGGTGAGGTCAAATAAGTCCATTGAGAAACTCAGGCTGAGGAGGGCTCTGCCATAGCTGTGTGAGTGAAAATTTTCGCAATTTGTTGTCTTGGGCCACATCTAATCCATATTAAAAGTGTTTTAAAAATTAGTATGTTCATTTATCCATTTTGCATGGCAGAAAGTAAATGGTTTTACTCAGTAGTAGCTATATTGGCTTAATCATCCGAGAAAAAGTAGGTGCTTTTTTCCATGGCTCACATCAGAACTGACAAATTGATCTTTCCTGGACTGCTTGCTGAAATATCCCCATTTGCCTTTTCAGCCTCACAGATTAGGGAAGCTCTGTGTGCAGGTAAGAAATCCAGCTCTTAAAAGCTTGTGAAAAGAATTCTGCATTCTGGGGAGAAATAGCCTATAACCTTATTGGCGAGTCCTTGGTTTGAATCCTGTCAGGACAACTTCCTTGGAAGAGCTGGTTGACACCCCTGTACCTCAGTTTCTTCTTCTGTGAATTGAGGATATAATGGAACCACCCATCACAAGGCAGTAAAATTCAATTTCTTTCAAGTTTCTCAACTTTAAGCAAATTTTAAAATAAAAAGGTAGCTTTCAAGTAAGATTAGCAAGGAACGAAAATGAAATTTACTCATACTTGCTGAAGTGTGTTACTGAGGATGAAGCTGATTTTATTGCATATGAAAGATTTCTGGTAAAATCAGATTAAAACTAAAAATTGGCACTCTCTTTCCCATTGTAAGCTCTGCCTATACAGAACATTTTTCAAGTCCTTTAGCCTGTTTTATAATCGGCACATCCTTTTTTCCAAGCCTAGAAGGTAGTTTTGTTTCTTGCCCAATGCGATAACCCACCTAATTTATTCTGGCTCTTTCTGTTTGCTGCTTACTCAGGTTTTCCCCTCAGAGGTTCTCTCTCCAGGAGAACGCCTTCATGTAATTTGTTCTCATAGATCTCAAAGTACCCGCCGCTTCCCCTCTCCTAATCTTCATCATTCATAATTGTAATTACTTGTTAAAGTTTTATCTCTTCTATTAAACTTACTGAAAGGGAAAGACTCCATAAGTCATGTCTATTGTTGCATCTCTAGTTTCTACGCTGAAATCTCTTAGATAATAGACATTCAAATATAGGAGAGTGGCAAAAGGAAGAATCATCTATTTACTACATTACCAGTTCTGTTCAGATTTCACCATTGATGAAGAGGTGACCCTCTGTGAGACCGTTTTCACTTGTGATGAGTTATGTGTTGGTCTTCCCTGGCTGGAGCCGACACGCAATGTGATCATCACCAAGTCATTCCAGGATCTAGTGCCAACCCTTCTCTGTTGGCTTTCATTTTCTCCTCCTTTAGGAAAAGTCAGATCCTTTCCTCTATGCCAGAAAAACTAGGTGTGCAGTTAATATTTTCTGACAACCATGACACTTCTAATATTTTATTTCTGTATCCTTTTTTTTCCCGCTTCTCCTAAAATCATCTGGCAGAAGATCATGTACAATTTGTATGGGTTTTGCTGCTTATCTTTAGAGACATACTGTGTTCATCAATACCACTCTTTTATATGTAAACTTCATTTTTTTTCATGTATGTAAATGATCAGCTAATCATTGTGAGCAGTATGTTTTTAAATTAGACATATCAAATTGAACACTAAGTCTCTGTAGTTACACCAGGTGAAAAAAAAATCTGAGAACAGCCAATGGTTGTGTTCTGAAAACACAGTAATCATTACAATAAACAAACAAACAAACATACTGAAAATCATTATGCTTAGCTATGAATAGAACTAAATTGATGTTAGACTTTTTTGTTCCTTTTAGTTCTCTTACGTTGTTTTTTAAGAATGGTGTTTTTATATCTATTGAAGTAAATTATTTGCTAAATAAGGAATCAATCAGTAAATGCACAGTGATTTTATGAATTCTCCTACAAATGCCAAAGCAGAGATATTCATAATCCTATGAATCTTACTGAAATATTCTTATCTTTGTTTTTATAATGATTGAAATAGCAAGCACTGAATTCTTAGTAACTTTCTATTTAAATATATAGTATGAAAATTTCATTTTGGATTTAAATTATCTTGGTGAGGCAGCAGAGGCATTTAAATGTGTGACATATGTTTATTTTGGGCATTCCAAGTTGACTGATAGGGCGATCTCTGGGTAGTTCCCCATCTGGTACTCTCTGTGGGCCATGCATTTATAACACTCAGTGTACGTAGATTATATAAGGAAATGTCTTCATTCTCAGATGCTCTTTATTTTTAATGGCCAAATCAGCAAATACTCAATCATTCCTCAATAGCTCTACAAACAATTTCATACGAAAAAATGAGGTTTTGTTACACACACACATGCCGGCGTGCAAGTATATATCTCATATATATAATTATATAGTTTAGGACAATAGGATTCTGAGATGCTAGTTATGTAGTTATTGTCTATTGGTTCTTACCAGTATTACCACAGATTCAGAGGCTTAAGGCAGCACACATGTATTGTCTCATAGTTTCTGTGGGTCAGGAGCTGGATGGCATGATTTAGCTGTGTCTCCTGCTCTAGGATCTCACAAAACTTCAGTCAAGGTGTTGACTGAGGCTCCAGTCTCATCCGAGGCTTGACTGCGGAAGTATCAAGTTCTAAATTTACATGGTTATCAGCCGCATCCATTTCCTGGTGGGATCTTTCTCTTAGGGTCTCCCTTTCTTACTGTTGAGTAGTTGAGCAGAGTCAGCTGTCATCTTGGGACACCTCAACATGACTTCTTTCCTTTCTAAGACCAGTGAGGGAGAGCAAATTTTCTTAGAAAAATGATTTACAATCTTATATATCATCATTATGGAAATGACATTTTTGATGTATTCTGTTGGTTAAAAGAAGTCCCAGTTTCTGCCCTCAAGCTGAGAGGAGATCACCAAAGGTGTGTGTGGATCATAATGGCAGGGATCAGGGGGACCACCTTAGTGTATTTCCACCAAAATTGAGGGTGGCAAACATAAAAAGGAAGGACAATATTTTATAGCACAGTTTCTAAAAGGTGTAGAGCCTTTCAATGCAGAGCATTTATTATTAAACTCAAGCAGTCTTGCAAATTTTTCACAATACTAACATTTCATTTCCTAGCCAAAATTAAAATTTGAGATCTATACATGATACTACAACTCTAGTTATCCTTTATAATGTAGGTCAACAAATGTCCCAGATCTCCCAGACTGCAGAACCGAGGTTTTAATCATATCATATACCTCCATTTTACTCATTTACAATTTTACAAAACATTGCTTTTTACTAGGGTATAAGCTCTTTCCCCTGAATTTTGATATTCTTGCTGGACCAACCTTTGGATTTACATGAAAAATTTGGCACTTGAATCATCGTCCCCCTCACTATACCTAAACCAATTTCCACCTAGCTGAAGTCAGCAACATGAGATGGTAACCCCCTTTCTCATTTCTCCCCCGTCGTCATAGTGACAATCTCTCTCTTTACCTTTCCCTTTGAGCTTGTCCGTCTTCTCAGCCACATGCATTCACTGGATGTCACTTGTCACTTTTGCTCTATCACGCTTAACTCCCTCTAGTCAGAAATAGTTTTTGACTTTACTTGCTACTAAATCTCTTTGAAGGAAAAACATCTAAATCCTATTATTTGACTATAAACTATCCTACTTTTTTATTTCTCTCCCAAATCATGCTGAGTCTCTTCTTCAGCATCATTGAGACCTCCAGTTCTGTGAATCCACTTTGCTGCACTTTTCCCACACCCCCTAACATGAGGCTTTAGTTGGGTTACAGAAACTAATTTGTGGAACTCGCTCCTTCCATTTGAAAATTCAGACACTATCATCACCTTCTGGCCGGGTAAGCTTCAGGGTATACAACCTGTGTAT
This sequence comes from Hipposideros armiger, assembly GCF_001890085.2. Taxonomy (NCBI): domain Eukaryota; kingdom Metazoa; phylum Chordata; class Mammalia; order Chiroptera; family Hipposideridae; genus Hipposideros; species Hipposideros armiger. The sequence continues at coordinate 364,102 of NW_017732233.1, forward strand.
TCACAAAGCTTCCCTCAAAAGTGGCCCTGAACTTGGTTTAATGTTCTGCTCTCTCATCTCAAAATTCGTAATGATATTGTCTTTGAACTTGAGTTCTAGCCATTGAGACAATGGAGCATGCACACTTGCAGAGGGGATGCACTTCGTAGTAGCACCACACTCAAGACCAGGCTCAGTCACCAAATGATATGTCCTCCCCTTTACGCAAATGACGTTCCCATCTAATCTCTATACCACTTTACACAGTGCCTAACATTGGCAATTTACAGAGGGTGTCATACATATTTATGCTTTCATAACCTTATATACCCCATTCCACAAAGAGTTAAATCATTCCTTATCCTGATAGAACCTGAGTTCACCTTAGAAACAATTTCCTTAAAATCTAGCCTGGCAAAAACAGTGGGTTGAGATGAACACTTTCCATTTGCCCCTTAAGATCAACTCTCTACTTTGCTCTGTCACTCTTCTTTCTATTCTAGAAGCCTTGCCTCTGTCACTCTAGCTGTCTTCTCTGGCCTGTGTCTTCTCATGGAGTATGTCCCGCAAGAGCTCTGACAATAGATGAGTTTTCCCTTCTGTGACTCCTTCTGTAGAAGTCACTGATCTTATTCAAGTGACCACTACATGATTCTACTCTTCTGGCTTTATTTCTAAACATCACAAATAGGCTTTATCACTTATCATGAAAAGTCTGAATTTTAAACAGATTCTTGGACTGGGGGCTCATATCCATCATCAGCACGTTCAACTTTAGCACCTGTCTCATCCCCAGTAGCTTTTCGGGAACTGCTACCTTCGCCATGAAGCTCCATGAGTCTTCCCAATTCAAGCCTGGGCTTCTTCAGTGTTTTGATTTTTCTAACAAAAACATTACGGAGTGGATAAATAGATTGGTAAGACTTTTCTATGTCTTTCCAATGCTATCTGCAATCAGTTTATTGACTACTCCTTTGAAGTCACTTGTCTGCACCTCTTGGGTCATGATTTCTACCATCTTCTAGATTTGGTGGACCTGTTATTCTGAGCAAAAGAGGTCTTCCGAATCTGATTGTTGCATTTTTTTAAATAAAACCAGCACAGAATAGATGAAACAAATAACTATCAGTAGTCTTGACATCAGAATAAGCTTCAGTGATAGTATCTCTTCCCCCCCCCCCTTTTTGGCCATGAAACACATTTTGTCACAGGTAAAATCCATGCCATGGAATTTAGGCAGTTTTTGCCCTGACCATCCTCAGTAATTAGTTTGAATTTTTTTCAATGCAATTTCGTAATTCTTTGGATCAGCTAGGCTCATTCCAAACACATGACTCCTGAGACCATCAGATGTGATTTTGGTTCCTTGAGTTCTTGCAACTAATGTTTATCCAATATTTCTTATATTGAACATAGCTGGTGCTTTCACATAACACCAATGTTTCTTAGAAAATGGGTCAACCACTTTCTTATTGGCTCCCTTTTTGCTGCATTTTGAAGGCACTGATTCTTACCAACCACTATGGTCCTGCTCAGAGAGCCAAAAAGGCAGAAGTACAGCTTGCATGAGAATTTTCTGGATTTTATTAACTTCTCTCACATCTCATCCCTTTCATTTGGTGACAGTCTTGCGTCTACTAGCCCCAGGATCCTGTCCTACCTAATACAATGACCCAATACCCACACCTTGTAAAATAGTTCCCTTTAAGACTATTTATACAGAAATAGTGAATTTCCTTTTTTTAAAAGCCAAACCTAACATCCTCTGTGCCCATCAGGTAAGAGTAATCTTGTCCATCTTTGTTTTAATAGAATTCTCACACACACCTGTTTTATTATTGAGCAGATAAATGCAAGACACCATGGTAACAGTGGTGGTATGTATATCAGTACCCCAGCTCAAAATGAAACTCCTTCACCGATCCTGTCCTAATGTGTCAGAATCTTGTGTTGTCCCATTCTGCTGCCAATACCTTCATAGTGTATCCATGGCCTTTGGCATTGGTTTATAGTAGGATTTAAAAGTGATCCAGAGCAGTGAATGGCAGATTCACTACTGTGAAATCTCAAGACCATTCCCCTCTGCTCCCCTATCCTCTATCTAAAGAATCTCTTCCTCTCTTCCAGGTTTTGTATTTGATAACTTTCCAAATAAACCACACACTTCTGCCTCTAATTGCTCTCACCTTCTCCCTTTTCTTCTTTAGGTTTCAGAAGGTAAAACACTTCTGAGTAGAAATGACTCCACCTCTCAATTAGGTTGAAGTGCTCTTTGAATTTTTGTTTCTGCTTTAATGTTCACTGTGAGAATAAAAATGTCCTTTGGATTATAAAAGTTTTAAAAAAAAGAAGGTGGGAGAAATAACACAATGGATGATCATATTAATTGCCAGTGTAGCCCTGAAAATTTTTACATTTTTTCTTCACCATTATCCCTGAGGTTGCTTGATGTTTTGGACTGTGTTTAATTCATCTAAGTAGACCCAGGAATTAGCACAGTCTGTTGATCTTTTAGAATACTTAATAAATCTTTGCTGAATAAAAGATACTGAAAAGATTATCAGAGAGATTCCTCATCACTGAAACCTGGATATTGTCCCAAAAGCAATTATTTCCCTTGGGGTTTTGACATTTTCTTTGTCTACTGCTGTTACTGAATAGATAATAGCTAATGTTTGGGGACTGCAAACCTAATTTGGTTCATCCTGATGTTAAACTAAAGGTATAGAAGCATAATATATAGTGTATTAAAGTATCCATTATAAGCAATACTAGTGTTATTTCAATCCATCAATGTAAATGACTTTTACAACACTAAAATAACATATAACAATATAAAGTTTAAGGTAAGAAATATGTTCTGAATGTTCTTGAATTGACATAATTACTTTGATAAACTTTGCACAGAATGTTTTAACTGTTTTGATATTCTCCTGTTTTAAGTAGTAGATATTTGGTGATTTTATAAGAACATTTTTCACCCTTCATCTGTTAAAAAACACCAAGTAATTAAAGTCTTTGGAAGCATATTTTTTAGCTTTTAAAAACTAGACTATATTTTCTCAAATGTCAGAATCAATCCTCCTCAAAGAAAACGATTTACCTTATGTAGTTCTTAAGAAAGTGCTTCCTTGGAACTTTTTCTTGTGAGCAACTTAGAGCAATGGATGCTAAATTTTGGTCTGCTAAATGGATTGCTGCTTTTATAAGTTTTTTTTTTTAATATTAGGTATTTTTATCCACATCAGTCTGTTTATATTCAATTTGCTTAATGTTTTATTTAGGTTGAGCATGGAATACATGGATATGTATATTTCATATAGATATATATATATATATTGGGTTGTCGGAAAAGTCGTGACACATTTTTGCAACGAAAAACAGAAAAAATACTACATTATGACTTTTCCAACAACCCAATACATACACACACACACACACACACACACACACACACACACACACACACACACATTTAAAGTAGTTTTTTCAAGGCATGTGTATATTATTTATATATGTATATTCCTTTTTAGACTATGTCTTTTGTAAGATTAGCTCATTTAAAAATTTTATATTGGTTCACATGGTTAGGCCTGACAGAGAAAAAGCGTAGAATTATGCTATATTCAGAAGTGAAAATAAAATGTTCTTGTGTCTCTTATCACACAGCTGACTCTTGTAACAGAAAAATACAAACTTGTGATACACTTCTCCAAATAGCAACTGACAACTGATATTTTTAATGAATAAAATATTAAACTTTCTTACATATATTTAAAAGTCTATATTTTAAAGTTACTGGTGCTTCAGTCTCAAAAATCAGATGATGTAGCTGTAGGATCCTCAGAATTTTTTTCAACCTAGTTTTTTTGCCATCAGATGAATATGAAGAATTTATCCTACTTTATTGTTTAGGCATTTCTGGTCTTTTGTGATGCATTTCTCAGTGCAATGACTATCTTCAAAAGAATCAACAAAACTAATATATTACAGAAGTGCTCAAGCTGGAGGTATTTTGTGAAGATTTGCCTGTTAGTATATCTATATAAGTTTATGATATTTATAACAAAGAAACTAAATTGCAGACTGTTCTCTTTACGCCCATTTCCATAATAATGTAATGATAAATATATATATACTAGAACAAACCCTTGCTTTTAACAGTAAGTCCATTAACACCTCGTTCAACTCTATGTTTTAATATTCAGCAAAGTGAGCCTATAAAAACCTCTGAAAAAAGGCCATAAGGATATGATCCACCTTTTTTATTCATCAAGCATGATTTGAATCCATTTATGTATGCAATAAGGTAGTTTACAAGGCAGACAGTCTGGTCTCTAAAGTACCGTTTAGCTCTGCTGTATCTGACTCTGTGTGTTTGCTAGACTTTCTGATATTCAATAGGGAAACAAGTAAAGTGTGTAGCATGAATGTGATGAATTCTTAGAACGTCCAAGGGGATTCTTCATGTATATAATTCTAAACAATTATATAGAGCCCTTTACCTAATTCACTTTTTTTTTTTAAATTGTATTATGTGTACATGCTGAGGCAGGATTTTTTCATCTATTATGGCTTAAATATTTGCATCGATATTTATATTATATATTTGCATCAAGAAAGAAACTCCCTCCATTTTTATTTCTTATATTTGAGATTTATTTAACTGGATATGATGTATTGATTAATAGTCTAAAGAAATATAAATGTTACTGTGTGCATGTAAGTACTCAGAAAAATGTCTGAAATTTCAAAAAATAATATAAATGCTACCAGTCATCACACCGCCCAAAACTAATCATTCTTAAAATTCTGATCTAATGCCTCCATGTGATTTTCCCTACATGTGTCATAATTAAACATGTAACAGATTTGGAATTATACTGCGACATACTCTTATGTTCAGCTCTTTTCGCTGAAGACTTACCTCAGTGTTTTATGTGCCTTAAAACAGATTTTAGTAAAATAAACATAATTGCTAAATTTTTGGTAATTTTCATTAGAAATATATTAACTATACCAAAATGATATAATAATATATAATGTGTATGCAATGATCACAAATTAACCAAGCATATTCTCAAAACTTAAGTTAAAGACAGAAAATCCATGATATCTTTTAAAGGCCAATTCTCATTTGCATTCTAGATCCTCTCCTTTGGCAGTTAATATTCTGATTTTTAAATAATCTCTTTTGGTGTTTATTTCATTCTTAATTTACTTAACTTTGAATGCATTTTTGTATAAATTGGATTATTCTGCAAATAATCTGATTCTGAGGTCAACTACATTGAAACACAAGGCTATAGAACTCAATCACTTTCACACTGCATAGAACATTATTATGCAAACGTACCTCCATTTATTTGTTGTTCTGCTTATATTTGATGTGTTTCCTTTTGATCTATTAACATAATGCTATGAAACAGTGTATGTACAAAGATTAGTTTCTATGAGTGGAAATTGTTACATCATGGCATTATACATCTTAAAATGTGTCAGATAATATTAAATTGTTTTCCCAAGTTGTTATGACATTTTACATTTCCAGCAGCACTGTATAGCAATCCTACTGCTTCATATTCTTGTCCAGGTTTGATGACTTTAACTGAGTCTAGGTGACTTTTTGATGTTCAATGTTATTTAAAAAAGAACAAGAAAGAAACACACACAAACACTTATTTTGCCAATCTTTACTCAACCAGTTACATTGCAGTGGCTCATAGGATAGGGTAAGGTACAATTTAATAATTATCTAGCACTTAATCTTATTCTACCTGTGACAGTTTTGTGTGTCCACTTGGCTAGGCAATAATACCCAATTATTTAATCAATCATTAATCTGGTTGTTTCTGTGAAAGTATTTTGTGGATGTAGTGAATATCTACAACCAGTTGACTTTTAAGGCGATTACCCTTGATAATGTATGTGGCCCTCATCCAATCAGTTAAAGGTATTAAGGGCAGAAACAGTTCACAGAAAAAGAATTTTTATCTCAAGACTGCAGCATCAAATCCTGCCTGAGGTTCCAGTCTGCCAACCTGCCCTCCAAATTGGATTTCAGACTCAAAATTGAAACATCACTCCTTCCTTAGTTTCTAGCCTCTTGGCCTGCCTATAGATTTTGGATTTGCCAGCCCTAAAAATACATATGAGTCAATTCCTTAATATTTCTCTCCCTGTCTTCTTTTCTCTTCCCTTCCATTTCTCTCTCTCTCTCTCTCTCTCTCTCTCTCACACACACACACACACACACACACACACAGCTTTGATTCTCCTTGGAAGATTATAATGTATGTATAGAGAAATAACATTGCACATAGGAAAAATATATGTGTTCAAATTCAAATGTAGAAATTATACCATTTCTCAGTCTATATTTCTCATTTCTCAGTGCTATATTTATTTTGTTTCCCTTTTAGAGTCATCTGAATATCAACAATAAAAGTAAATCTTTCTGAAGTAGAATTAATTTAAATCAAGTCATATAAACTTCAAAGTATAGCAATATACAATTTTACTTTTCTTGCTTAAATCAAAGTTTTCATTGTTCAGAACATGTATGCAGTTCTTTAATTTTTAAATGATTTTTAAACAATAGCTCTTGATTATTTTCCTGTAAAATACATACGGACTGATTATAACTTGAATAACTCGCAAATATTTATAGAAAGGTTTACATGTTATAAATAGTGTTTTGCCGAATAAATACTCTGCTGTTGTGTAGATACCCCACAAAATTGTATAGGCTTCCATCCCAAATTTGATTTGGATGTCAAGACTGATGACACCACACCACCCAAGGGGGTTTGAGGTTTATCACTTGTGTTACGAGGCTTTTGGGGGAAAGCAGGAAGGATCCCAAGCCTATATCCAAATGGCTGGAGAGAGCAGGGATATGAGACTGACTTGTTTTTTATTAAAGATTTTTATTGGGGAATTGGGGGGATGGGAACAGTGCTGGGGAATTGGGGGAAGGGGAACAGACAAGTTGCTGTCCCTTTGCTCCTCAGTCCAGCTGTGGAGGACGTTGCTTCACTGGCCCAAGTTGGCACCATCATTGCGCTCTTCCCGGGTGAGGAAGATCAGTTGCCGGCTTCTGGACGGCCGCTCACTGCGGCTGCTGGCCGCTCACGCTGGCTGCTGGCTACACACGGTAGCCCATGGCAACCCACT
>NW_017732233.1:371819-383704 GCF_001890085.2 Hipposideros armiger
GGTATATGTATATATATAGAGAGAGAGTCATTCTCTGTATTACATATGTGTTATAGGAACTAAGCATAGAGTGAAGCCTTTCTAATTTATTTTAAAGAGATTTTCACTATCAGTAATCTTTCCAGTCTTAGCTACTCCGAGTAATTACAGTAGTAAAAAGAAGAAAGTTCTTTCTTATCAAGTTTTTGGAGATTTTACTGAACTTATGGTGCCTATTTTTCTCATTAGTAGGCCATTCATATTCTGAAGCACATTTTAAAAGAGTAAGATTTTACAAATTGATTCTTTAGATGAAATTGTAACATTTGTTACTAAAAATCTGCTAGACTCACTAACTTGAAATAATGCCTGATAGAAACTTCTATAAATAGTCACTTAACACAAAATAATAACTTTGAGTGCAGGGGAAAAGTCAAGAGAGAAAGTACTTTCCCACTGATTTGGGAAAAAAAAAAAAAGGTATTTAAGGTGAAATTGGTGATGCAGTTTCCTGTAGTAGGAGTTTGGAAGGGAATACTGATCTGGAGGCTTGGGATTTAATGCCCACTGAGGCTTAAGACCTTGGATCTTTTTGAGAATTTCCCATTCAAGCATTCAAGTCATATACCAATTTGTAGCTTTGAAACAGCTGGCAAATTCGGTGAAACCATGGGCTAGAAATAAACTTTTAGTATAAAGTTACAAACTCGTTGCTCTCCATAGACTCTGCTTAGAGGGGAAAAAAACAAAACAAAACATGCTTATCTTAGAAGTTGGGCCATAGAGTTCTGCTTGTGTGTTTGAGATTCTAATTTATACCACGTACCTGGTCTGGTAGACACCAAGATGAGAGATTAAACACAAAATTAATCTGGAATTGGTTATATACATGAGATCCCTGGCGTAAACAATTGGAAAGGCGCTCTGAAAACACAAGTCTCAGCCTGTTACCTAGGCGTGCCCTCAGTCTGCATCTGTCCAAGTATTGCCTCATAATTCAAATTGAGAGTCACATGAGTATAGGAGAAAATATGGTGACTGGCGTCCATGACCCAAAAAACAGAAAAAAAAAATCTAATAATTTGTGATAATAAAGCAATTTGAAACAATAACAAATTCTTCAGAATTAGTGTACTATTCAGTTTGACTAGCACAATTAGACATAGATTAAGAGAGTATCAGTAAATTAGAAGAAGTAACTCTAGAATATGACATACACACAGTCTAGCAAGATTAAAACATGGAAAGTATAAGCAATATTAAGGATAGAATTAGATGCATACATCTAAATGAATTAAAGTAAATCCACATCTAAATATCATCATAAGGCTACAGAATAAAAAAAGAGAGGATACCAAAAAAAGCAGCTAGTAAGTAATAATAACAAATAATATACAAAGTATGGCCATAAGAATGACAGCGATCTTCTCAAAAGCAGCAACTGTGTCAGGGAATCAATGAAAACTATCTTTAGAATCTGATAATTGTTTGTCAAAACATTCACATTAATAGGTGATTAATTATTAAAACAGAGGATGAAATAAAGCTTTTAAAAATAAAATTCTGAGAGAAGTTGCAATTGATCTTCAATGAAAAAAATGTTATAGGATAGGTTTCAGAATTATAAAAAAATGAATATTGAAGAAAGGGTAAAGGCTTACCAAAGGATAAAGTTATTGGTAAACAAAGTTGAAAGGTCAATCTAAATAAGTGATGAACATTTAAATCAATAATAAAATTGGAAGTTAATATGTTTCTCACTTTGCCATATCGTTCACAACTGCACTGCCTTCAAAAACATATCCAGAAAAAGCACACAAACAAAAAGAAAAACAAAAACATATGCTGGAACATTAGTATTTGAAAAATCCCTGTTTTTGAAGGTAGGAATAACATTTGGAATCATAGGTCTTCTTCTCATTAAAACAAGTCAGTATATAATCTATATATAGCAAGCATTGAAGAAGGTAATTCTATTTATAAACTTTACTCAGAAAGTGAAATATCCTTTGCTAAGATTAAAAATAGAAGCGCGGTATTAACAGCACTGCAGGATGTTAAAAGTCGATAAATCCACCAGCCAGAGGAAACCAAAATAACTGGAAAACAGTCTAAAGTGGGCATAAAATATTCCCTGACTAAAAAAAAAAATCTTTTCAAAAGTTAATGACTTGATACTACAAAAATCTCTGTAAATTCCCAGAGCAACCCAGGTGTGTTGCTCCTTTGTTGAAGTCTACATTGTTAATACCTTTGGCCCAAGGAGCCACCCCTGGGGCCCAGTCCTCTGATGCACGGGATTGGAACAAAGCCTGTGGAGATCAAAAACAAAACAGACCTGACTTTGACCTCTTCTAAACAGTAAGAAAGAAAACAAATTCCTCTAATCAAGAAATTTCAAGTTAGTTTGAACAAAATAGTGTGTTTGTTTTTGTTGTTACTATTGTTGATACTGCAATAGTTTTCCCTTATCAGTAACAGCAGAAAAAAATCATACAAGTCAAAATTGAAATTGTATTTATAATAGTATTTGTAGAAGCCAGTTTACAAAGTAGGAGGATAGCTTCTCCAACAAGATTTGAATCCTGAGTCCTCCCAGCTGATTAACTGCTACCTTGGCAGCGATCACCAAACCATGTCCCCAGATCGCTCCCCTCACACATCTTACTGTGTGATTACCAATGTTGTGCTGTGTTTGGCAATAAGAATCCATTACTTAGTACTATGAATTAAAACTTTATTACATTCAGATTTCCTAACAATAAATACGTATTTGTTATGAAGCAGTCTTCTAGTTAATAAATGTTTATTAGATTTCCAGGAATAAACTCTGAGAGCAGAAGTTGTGCTACTGATATATGTGTATGTTTTGTGTTTTGTGTTGTATAAATGTCTATATATTCTAGTACTTCAAAATGTGTATAATGCATTTATATTAACTAGCATAAAATAACCGTTCCAAGTGTTCAATAAATATTCATTAAATGAATGAAATGGGAGTACTTTATGATTAATGAATATAATTACCTGTTGGAGATTTCAATAAGATAGTCCTTTGGAATTGCAATAAGTCAATTAAAGAACAGAGGTGTTTAAAAATGGTGTTGCGTGTGAAAGTTTTCTCACTGTAATATGTCATCATCCCTAGTGGAAAGTAAAAGTTGAACAGTTATTCCTCTCTGCCCANAGGTGTTCAGCAGCCCTGGTTGGCTAAAACCGCTAGATGCTCAACTGCCACCAAGGGCCAACCCATCTAATGGGCTCTTTTGAAGATAGCAACTTCAGGACTGCTGTGTTAACTGTTTCCTGCACAGGGTGTGTACACATTTGCATATTTGCAAATGGTAGCCTTTCTCTTCATATTGGGACTGAAATAAAAAGACCCCTAATGGTATTCTTCCCTCAAGGACCAATTCATGTTTCATCTCTGAACTTCTTAATTTCTTATTTTCAACTTCTACGCAGTGTTATTTACACCTAAGTAAGGAAAAGAATTAGAGTCTCACAGCTCTTATTATGGACGTTCATTCATTCTTGCTCTTCCAATTCAGTGCTCTATGACAATAAGCATAAGACTCATACCTGTTGAATGCACTTTTAGGATAGAAATATGGTCACATACGTTTTCCCTTTGAGTAGGTATTGGTTAACTGTGGCCTGTGGGCTAAATTTGGACCACTGCCTGTTTTATAAATAAAGTTTTAATGGAACACAGCCACATCTATTTGTTTATGTATTGTCAGTGGCTGTTTTTGCAATACAACCACAGAGCTGAGTAGTTGCAAAAGACTTCATGGCTTGCAAAGCTAAAAACATTTACTGCCTGGCCCTTTACAGTATAACTTTGCCAACTCTTGCATTAAAAGAGCAGGGTGGCTAGCACAAATATTTAATAAATTATTCAGTGTCCTTGGAAGATACAAGGAGGTTGATAAAGGAAATAGATATGAATGATAGTAAAATTCTATTCCAATATTGTTATTTATTTTTCTTCGTAGACGGTACTTGTCAAGCGATTGTGACATAATAAGATTATTGTTTCTCTCAAAGCTTCCTCAGAAATATTGACTATCTTGTGTATTGACTTAAGCCTCCTCTAAGCTTAAAGTCCTATTATCAGCAACCTTTATACTCTGATCATAAGAAATAGATATTAAGAGGTAATAAGTAATAATCTGTTAAGAGTTATTTGCTCAGAAATTCTGTTAATCCAAATGTCACGAAAATAGAAATAATAGAAAATAACTAGATTATAGTAGAAATAGTAGAAAACTAGAAATAGTTTTCTAGAAATAATAGAAAACTAGGAATAGTAGAATATAGCAAATTTTGTGGAATGAAATTTTAATAGTGCTGGTCTCACTGGAGAATCAAGAATGTGCTCAACTTGTCATTATCATCTTATACTTAACAAATAAAAAACATATTTTAAAAAATGAATCAAAGTTATGATCACTGACAGTACATCCTTGAGGATTAAAACAATTTTCAAAAATAAGAATAAGCCATTACTGAAGCATAGAAAGTAATTGAAATCTCCTTTTACCATGCAAAGGATCATGGGATTTATCTCATAGGCCAGTGTTTCACAAACTGTATACTATTTTTGCTATTATTTCCTCATAGTTTTAAAAAGTTTATTAAAATTTGTTAGAAAAGTTTTACAATAACTTTATAACAGTACTTTTGATATAAAGTTCATATAACTTACCATATATAGAAGGTATAACCCAAAATGTATACCATAAAACAAGTACTTCAAAATTTTAATTATATATTGTGCCTGTCAAGCGCTCTGAGACTGAACATCTGCTTTTTGGTACAGCAGGAAAATACAATAGAGTTTCTCTGGAATTCAATTATAAAGGGTCTAGTAAGGAGAATAAGTTAGAGTGAAGTAGGATCGACTGGTAGATGACCAGTTTTTCTTTCAGGTAAGAAGTGATGATTTTATTATAAGAGTTTTGCTAGACATTTGCGGAATATTTAGGAAGGAAAAATTAGAGGCGCTTGGTAGTGACCGATTTAATTAGGGTGGGTTGGTGAGCAAGAGAGGGGTGTGGCTGGGTAGAAGAGTCTTCCTCCAGGCTAGGAAATACAACATGGAAGCAAATTAAGGGGAAAGAGAAAGTGTAAGTGTGAAATAGAAAGTGGCAAAATATAGTAAGAAACTTGAAATCCAATTCTTGGAGTTGGGACAGAGCCTTGCTATATTAAGAAAAAAATACTAGACAACAGTAAGAAGCAGGTATCATAGCCATATATCTGCTAGGACTACAACACTCTTTATACAGGAAGGAGAATAAAGGACAGTACATTGGTCTTCATAGGATAATTTATTTACAAAAATTAAATGATGTGTCTTGTAAAAAAAATATGCAGTAGTTAGACTACATACTGATTCAATGACCATATATGAGTAAAACATATAAGATATAAATATTTAATAATTAACAAAAATATAGAGAGAAAATATTTAAGAATTGAGCCCCCCCCCCAAAAAAAAAACACACACACACAACAGAAGGACATTTTGCAGTGAGTGACACATAAATGCATGCTTGTGATTTTTAAATGTCTTTGGGGGTAATTTGTCAATAGAGAACTTGTTATTAATTCAATAGACAAAAGAAAGAAGGAGGAATGCCTTAAAATATTAAGATGATATAGGTCTCATTTGGGGGCATATTTTGCTTACTCAGATAAAGCTTTGAGACCCAACTTGTCAAATTGTGGTTCTGAAGAAGTCATTGGCTTCACATTATTTCACAGGCACATACATTGTTTGAAAAGGTCTTATTTGGACCAGGAGGTGTTACTAAATATGATTCTTCCTTTTCTTTTGTTCTGTTAGCAAATGGGGCATATTTGTATACATTTCAACTATTAAACTAATAATATTAACAATAGCAAAAACGATATGTGCTATTTTCATAATGTCCATTATATTTTCCCAAGTAATTTCTGAAATGGAATCATCTGCCTTTATTCTCTAGACTTGTGAGTTGGCAAATCTATGACTATAGAACACTTTAATTAATATTATTATTTCTAACTCTTCTACCTTAGAAAATCTGTTTCAAATGAACCAGTGATTTTAATGAGGCCTGTCCTAACCCGATGGTCCACATGGGTTAGTAAAGCCATAGTGAGTCATGGAACTCAGCAAAGGTCTGAGGGGACTGAGTTGAACTCGTTTCTATTAATCTCATTATTCACAGCTCTGTCTTTACATCAGGATAAAATTCACTGGCATAGTGTCTCTCATATATTTATAAACAGAAATGAACTTTTCCATGGTATTTTATGAACATGTCTCCTGATATAACATTTAAAGTGTTAGATGTATATTTCTGAATATATTTCCATGCTTAAAGTTCCAAAATGTAGGTTTCGGTTTTGAACTTCAGTCCTAAAAGTAAAACCTAGTCATTTTCATAAAGTTACCTCAATTTAATTTTTCATCATATTAGAATGTAGCCAAGTGCTAATTATTCATTTTTAAAGTATAGAGAAATGACATTTAAATCTGCCAATTTGATTTTATATCATACTTAATAAACGAAAAGATCCAGATGTAACCATTTTAATGTAAGTGAATGTTATTGGAGTAAAGTACACAGAAGAAGTAACCAGAAATTTCTACTGAATTTATGTGAATTAACACTCCGCGAATGAGCCAATTTATTTGTTTGTTTGTGAAGACCTAAAGCGCTCCCTCTAGCACAGAATCTATACATGCTTCTCCAGCAAATTCGATCCACAATTTTCATGTAGCTTTTCCAATTAACAGATAAGAAACAAACAAATGGGGCCGGCCGAGTGGCGCGATGGTTAAGAACTCCCTTGGGATGCCAGAGGGCCCNTAAAAAGTGTCAAAAATCAATGTGTTATTGGTAATGGGAAAAAACATTTTACTAAGGGCAATGCGGTGTTAAGAAGAGGTATGGCCAGGATATAGTTCCTGTGAACAAGAGAGGAATTTCTATAATCTTTGTGCTTATTGGTGTTTCCATAAATGGCAATTGGAAGTGTACAAGAAAGCAGTTAAAGGGTGAAGTCACATAATGAGTTCAGGTTTTATTATGTTTCTTAGACTCTAGCAAGCATTTTTCTAAGACTATGTCACAACAGTTTACTCTCTTCTTAAATAAGAATGTTAGACAAAAAATGCAGTAGGTTGACTTTGATTAAAGCATTACTCATAAGATTCAGGTGACTAGGACACATAAGCATGATTATCATGACAAAAGAATGGTTTCATCACTAGGTAAAGGACAGTATAAAATGGTATTACTTTAAAGAGAGGGTTCTAGCACATTTCTTCAGGATCTAAATTCATTCTGGTCCATTTAAGTAGCTGTAATCAGTCAAGTTGTAACTTGAAAACTATAAAGCAATTATTACTCCCATATTTGAGTATCACATAAAACAGGGACAGCTGGTACATAGTTTATATTATAAAGTAGAGAATCCACAATATTTGGACAACAAAGAGTGAAGGGCCAGAACTAAGAAACATTTTAAAGTGATAAATGTAAGGTCTTGCTCCCAGGCCTAAAAAGCCAACCATACAAAGGATGGGGTCACTTAGCAATAGTATGTGTAGAAGAGATTGTGGGTTTTACTTGACAAGGAAATCAATATGAATCAATAGTATGATGCAGCTCTAACAGAGCTAATGGGGCATTATATTTTGTGAACAGAAATATAGTAACCGGATTGAAAAAATGATAGACGTGCTGGAGTCTTGTCAGTTTTGACCCCATACTTTGAGGTGCTTGACCAAATTAGAAAAAATTCAGGGAACCACATCTCAAGAAATGAAAATTGTTGAGCGCCCCCTAGGTACCGAACACTTGATAACTGCTTTATAGAAATTTTGTCTTGGGGGGGGGGAATATATATATATATATGAGGTAGGTGATGATGATGAAATATCTAAGGGTGACATCAGGGGAAGTTATCTGATCATCACCCAAGGACCCTCTCTGGAACAGTCACTCTGATGATCCAGCACCTGGGTTGTGACTGGCACCCCGGGCCAGAGATTGAATTTAATCAGCACAACAAGCACAGTTATATCTCTCAGACCTGATTCAGGCTTGCCAAGCTGATGAAGCCAAGTTTTATCCAGTTTGGCATTTCAGTAGTTCTGAGGGACAAGCAAACAAACAACAACAATAACTAAACTAAAACTGGTCAGGGGACTGGCCTCTCTTGTTTCCTGGCCAACATATCTTTCCACTGTATACAGAAGGCTTTTGATATGTGTGTTGTCTTAAAAAGTCTAGATTTGACATAAGACCATATACAAGTCCTGAATCATAGCAACCTCATCACGGAAAGGTGCTTCCTTGGGCACCACTGTTGTTTATGTGATTACATTTTTTTAAATGTCCCCAATTAACTCTGACACACTACTGATTAGAAGATGCGTGTCAATTTCAGAAATGTTACCATATGAACAAAATGGTATGTCGTAGAATTTATGAAATATGTTACATATAGTCCTTCCAGCTTGAAGAAATGTATGTTCACATTAGAGAGGATTGTCACATCTCAGTGTAGGTTGAACTCTCAGGCGGTATTGTTATTCACCTATATTTCTGTTCTTTGGTGGTAGGTATTCCATGGTCATATTCCAAATAGTTCCTAATAGTCTCACTCTTTCTGTCTTATACCTGTAAAATCTTAGACTCAGGTAAAGAATATTTTCCTAGGTACTAGGCTTACAATCCTTTTTTTTTTTTTTGTCCCTGGCATTACACTTTCTGCTTTTGACTTTCCTATATTGCTCTGCAGACTAGCAGGCAAGGCAGGGGGAGTCAAATGGGGCTTAGACATAATAGCTTCAACAAGCTTTAAGTAGAATGTAAATTGCTATGTCATCGATATATATTTTTTCCAAATGAAGTCTTCAAGGTTGCTCACATTTCTTTCTGTTCCTTGACTAAAGTTCATTCAGAACCGTAGCCACCATGTCAGAGGATTGAGGAAGAAGTAATCCTGGGCGTAATTGGAGCTCTCTCCTCTATAGGGTCACATCAGAGCCTGAGGCACGCTTATTAAGAGGGAAAGGTCCCTTACATGTAGTCCACCACGTTTGCCATGCATGTTCTCTCCGGAGAAGCTGGCGTGATCTCTGGGGCAAGTGACAGTTGCTCCCATGCCAGGCAGGACACTCTGGGTCTGTGACTGTCTTCTTGCCCTGTCCTGGTAATCCTGGCTCCCAGGCAGTGGGACATGGTCTCTGACACTTTACATGATAGCTCAACTAATTTAGGTATCCACAAAAGACGAGAAAAGATTTTCAGGGAAATTTGCTTTAGCCCTACAAACATCCTTACCCACAAAAATCTGGCTAATATTGTGAAAAAGCGTGTGGGGCGAATGAGCTCAGGAGTAAGAGTGCAGAGAAATCATAAATTAATATCTGCAACATTTCCATAAAATAGCTTTCTTCAAATATTTAAGATTGTGAGGCAAAAGATGGATTCATTTTTATTTCACATCTCTCCAAGGACAATTATGAAACCAATGGATAGATGTTTCTTAAAAACCAATCTTTGTTTATATAACAAGGGAATTCTTAAGTTTAAAAATCTCAGTAACGAGGTGATCTGCCACAGTAATGAGGACTGTCCTTGGATGTAATGAGAAGACTCTCAAGATCAGGTTTATAAAGGGAAGCAAAGTGTCAGATTCTTTCAGTCAACAAGTATGTACTATCACTATGTACCAGATACAATGATTTTAGCAACTTATTAATTTCTTTGGAAGACATACCTCTCTTATGAGCGATGTCATCACTTGACTTTCAAACAGGCTTTTGCCTCTGTATGTTATATATCTGTTAAGAATTCAGNTTGACAATATACTATGAAGGTAGAAATTTCAAATTATTTACAATGCTTTTACAACAGCAACCTCTGAACTAGCCTACTCATTTTAGGAAAGAACACATTTCATTGCTGTATGATTTGTAATGCTCCTATACTATTTTTTCATTTCATGATATATATTCTAACTGCTTCATCACATGCTAAGAACTGTTCACATTACAAATTAATTTTCTACACACAGAAGAAAAATGCTTATGTTTACTGATTAAACAAACCCAACATTTGTAGACAGTTTAATCTGTGTCATGAAATTTTTAACTAAAAAGAAAGCAAAAAGCATTTAGAAACCATACTACATGTAATTATTTGAGAAAGGGTTTCCATATTAAAACAAAAATATTTACATAAAATATGTGAAACGACCAACTTGTTTAATAACATAAAATTAATTTTTACATACATCTTTTATTGGACTATCTTGTGAATACTTTTGAGGTTATTTTGTTAGGTTGAGGCTAATCTCAGATTACACATCCCATATTATATTCATAATCATATTTTTATAGCAACCAGATTCAAAATGTGCATGTATGTATATATAAGTGTCTGTGATAATGTATATATGCGTACATATCTATATATATGTATATAAAATTTATATTTTGACAGTCCTTCAATATGTTTATGTATTTGAACTATTATAATTTTTGTTAAGTAGCACATATTTTACCAGTGATATTTTCATTAAATTAGTTATCAAATTATAAACCTCAGAGGAACTAGGAAGTTGAAGTATCCAGATTCAGATCAAAAGTGAGAAATCAGGTTGAATAGAGTGAGATTTTCTGAAGAAGACAGCACTAGATTAAATATTATAAAGTGAAATTGAAGGTAATCTGTGGGATTTCTTTGATGGAAGGGATAAAAATAATACATAAGTGTAGAATTAGAACAAAAGTAAATTAAAGTAGGAGGGTACAAAATAGTTTATTCTTTTGTTATGTTTGCCTAAGGCGTCCTGAATAAAACAAAGCTGGTGAGAAAATGTTCACTATTCAACAAGAAATAACATTGTGCGTAGCGCTGTATTGAGAGATCGTATTACATTATTTATTTCCCAAAAGCAACCCTAGGAGCCAGGATAATTATTATTTCCATTTTACACATGACCAACTAAAGACCAGCATTTTCTAAAAGTCACACAAGTCCTAAGAAACTAAAAATTTCAAACCAGATATTTTCATTTTTAGTTACGAATCATATTCCAGTAAAAGCTTAGGAATTAAAAGTTAAATGAGGTAAAATAATACAATCTAATATTCAAGGCAAAGGAAATTTTCTTGATGATGAGTGACGTTGCGAATATGTTTTATTTCTACACTGATGACAATTCCTTCTCAAAATTCCTCCAGTGACTTCTAGAAATCTATTTTTCTTATTCTTGTTTCTAGTTCTGCTTCTAGGAGTTTATTCCAATCATGATGTATTGATTTCTTAAATTCACTTGTACAGTCTTTTAATGTTAGACCCAGAAGCCAATTAATATAGAACACAGGATTCTTGCCTGGGGAAAGTCCATACCTTCTCCAGGACATCTCCCACTAATAGTCATGTCTCCACAGTCGCCAATCCCCTTGCTGTCTATGTGTGACATGAATAATTCCACTCTTCATTCACTCTTTGCAACGTGTTGTGTGCTTAGACACAAGGTCAACTTTAAATAAATAGTATTATTTTCCAAGACTCATTTCCTCTTCCAAGATATGTCTCTTTAGTGACAATTTTATGTGCATGTAAGACATAAGGAACAGCAATGGAATTGCTGAACAGAGAGAATATAATTAAAATAAAGCATAAAAATAAAGAGGAGTAATAACTATATAAATGGAAATCTGTTAAGATGTGACATGTATTAGATATAGAAAAAAATATTTCTTCAGATTTAAATCAAAAGTTCATGCTGGTAGGGAAAAATCAAGATTGTTTGCAATTATTAAAGTGTGCTTGGAAAAATAGCCTTGCAGAGATTTTGTGATATGTATGTAACACACACACACACAC
>NW_017732233.1:390449-394088 GCF_001890085.2 Hipposideros armiger
AGTGTGGCTCAATATACTAACTTGTCTCTTACAGAGGAAATGTTGGTATATCATATCCTGGATTAGATTACAGAAAAGACTTTAGCTTCTGCGTAGCTTGCTTCCGTTTGCTCTCTTGCCTACTGCCGTGTAGTGAACTGGCCCACAGAGATGTCCAAGTGACAAGAACTGTTGACTATGGTCAATAACCAGTGAGGATCTGCCGAAAGCTGTGTCTCTGAACTTGGATGCAGATTCCCCAGTGGGGCCTTGAAATGCTGTGGTCACAGCTGACATCTTGATTGCAGCCTAGTGAGAGACCCTGAGCCAGAGGCACCTATATATAGGAACTATGAAATTACAAGCATTTGTTGTTTTCAGCCAATAAGTTTTGAGATAATTTGTTATACAGCAATGGATAACTGAGATGCTATGGCTATATTTCTTCCTTGTCATTGATAAGCACCAAAATCCTTAGAAAGAAAAGATGCTCTGTGCATTTTTGCAAATAAGTGAACCATGTAAGATAGATTAGGATGACAGACAGTTCAATAGGCAGTGTCACATTAGTGAATCAGGAAATCATATAGTAGGATACAAATGGCTTTCAATTTGAATATGATAGAATTGATTTTATAAAAATTAAACTAACTAGTTGATGTTACAGAATAAAATGAAATGGAATGGAAAAATACAATAGGAGAACATAGACTAGAAAACATCTACTTGTTTTGGAAGTAATCAGGATGTGTGTGTGTGGTGTGTGTGTGTCTGGTGTGTGGTATGTGTGTGTATAGTATGTGTGTGTTCAGTCCTAAGAACCTATACCCATCCATGATTTGCTGAAACAACTCTCAGCACTCACAGCACTTGTGCTCACAGCTATATTTTGCTAACACAATCAACAGGGGAACAGATGGATGAGGCTGAGTCTGGGAGAATCCAGGCACAGGCTTTCTTTGTCCCCCTCCAGCCCCTGCCACTACACACACAGAATGCACTTGTTAATCTAACAGCAAAATGTACCCACATGTGTGTATCCCAGGAAAGCCTGCTTGACACTCAGAGTCCAAGGTTTTTTATTGGGGGCGGTCTGGTCACGTGGGAGCAACAACCAGCCACAGCTATTAAAATTTCAGACTTCAGGTAGGAGAGCAGGTGTTCAGCAGCCCTGGTTGGCTAAAACCGCTAGATGCTCAACTGCCACCAAGGGCCAACCCATCTAATGGGCTCTTTTGAAGATAGCAACTTCAGGACTGCTGTGTTAATTGTTTCCTGCACAGGGTGTGTACACATTTGCATATTTGCAAATGGTAGCCTTTCTCTTCATATTGGGACTGAAATAAAAAGACCCCTAATGGTATTCTTCCCTCAAGGACCAATTCATGTTTCATCTCTGAACTTCTTAATTTCTTATTTTCAACTTCTACGCAGTGTTATTTACACCTAAGTAAGGAAAAGAATTAGAGTCTCACAGCTCTTATTATGGACGTTCATTCATTCTTGCTCTTCCAATTCAGTGCTCTATGACAATAAGCATAAGACTCATACCTGTTGAATGCACTTTTAGGATAGAAATATGGTCACATACGTTTTCCCTTTGAGTAGGTATTGGTTAACTGTGGCCTGTGGGCTAAATTTGGACCACTGCCTGTTTTATAAATAAAGTTTTAATGGAACACAGCCACATCTATTTGTTTATGTATTGTCAGTGGCTGTTTTTGCAATACAACCACAGAGCTGAGTAGTTGCAAAAGACTTCATGGCTTGCAAAGCTAAAAACATTTACTGCCTGGCCCTTTACAGTATAACTTTGCCAACTCTTGCATTAAAAGAGCAGGGTGGCTAGCACAAATATTTAATAAATTATTCAGTGTCCTTGGAAGATACAAGGAGGTTGATAAAGGAAATAGATATGAATGATAGTAAAATTCTATTCCAATATTGTTATTTATTTTTCTTCGTAGACGGTACTTGTCAAGCGATTGTGACATAATAAGATTATTGTTTCTCTCAAAGCTTCCTCAGAAATATTGACTATCTTGTGTATTGACTTAAGCCTCCTCTAAGCTTAAAGTCCTATTATCAGCAACCTTTATACTCTGATCATAAGAAATAGATATTAAGAGGTAATAAGTAATAATCTGTTAAGAGTTATTTGCTCAGAAATTCTGTTAATCCAAATGTCACGAAAATAGAAATAATAGAAAATAACTAGATTATAGTAGAAATAGTAGAAAACTAGAAATAGTTTTCTAGAAATAATAGAAAACTAGGAATAGTAGAATATAGCAAATTTTGTGGAATGAAATTTTAATAGTGCTGGTCTCACTGGAGAATCAAGAATGTGCTCAACTTGTCATTATCATCTTATACTTAACAAATAAAAAACATATTTTAAAAAATGAATCAAAGTTATGATCACTGACAGTACATCCTTGAGGATTAAAACAATTTTCAAAAATAAGAATAAGCCATTACTGAAGCATAGAAAGTAATTGAAATCTCCTTTTACCATGCAAAGGATCATGGGATTTATCTCATAGGCCAGTGTTTCACAAACTGTATACTATTTTTGCTATTATTTCCTCATAGTTTTAAAAAGTTTATTAAAATTTGTTAGAAAANAAATTGGAAAAGGCTATTTAACTTATATTTTATTAATGTAAAATAAATATGTGGCTATTATAATTACAGTATCACTGGTACAGGAGCTCACTTAAAGGTTCATATTTCATATTGAGCCAATCAAACTTCCTTGAACATTTAAAAAATTCTTCTTTCAGTTTTACATGTTCTGCAATTTGAGAGTTTATCATCCAACAAAACTAGCCTGTTGTAAATAAAACATATACAATTACAAAGTCTATGAAAGTTGTGTCAAGCATGAAATTCATACTTCTGAGACACTTTTATGAGAAATATATTAAATGCAATAAGTTGTTTTGTTCCAGAACCCTGCAGACTTTAGTGAAATAACTATAAATTTGTCTCTTTCAACTAAAAAGAAATATTTAACATTTATATGCTGATAATAAGTTTTATTACACACCACTACTATATTTTTAAACTCCAAACATGATAATTTGTGTGTTAAGTCTTGTTTTTTTGGGGGGCATGTATGATTATATCATCTTATGGCGCCAACTTTTTGTTCTTTATTATATCACTTTAAATCTTAATCTTCACAGTGTTTCATTATGCTGTAATTTAACTGTATACAATATGTTACATACAGATGGTGTAAAAATCTATCCTGATTCCTTAACTGTAATATCAAATTAAAACTAAAATTCCCTAGTTTTGTTTTATTCTTCCCTTTCTTTCATCCTTTTTCAATCCTCCCCTCTTCTCTATTATTTTGTAACTTTTTTTCTTTTGTCATCTTCCTTTTTCTCACTCTCATATACAAAGCAAAGGCTTACATTTATGACCTTTTTAAAAAAATCATAGGCTCATTCCAGAAAACCACAAATCAACTATGCTATTCATCCAATAAATATTTATTAATAACCTGGCATATGCATTGAAGACATAGTCCTTCATTTGTATTTTTTTAAAGTTTATTAACTGAGTTTTAAGAAATGGTGTTTTCTTGATTCCATGCTTGAATCCATGTAGGGAGCCATGATGGAGTTAGAAATGTGGGCTCTGTAACAG
>NW_017732233.1:399250-442107 GCF_001890085.2 Hipposideros armiger
AAATTTATTGGGGTGACATTCTTAGTAAAATTATACAGGTTTCAAGTGTACATTTCTATAATACATCATCTATATATTGAGTGATGTGTTTACAACCCAGAGTCAGTTCTCCTTCTGTCTTTTTTTTTTTTAACATACTCTTCCCAAAAAACCATCTTCACCATTTCCCCCAATCCCTTGCCTGCCATTCTTGAGTATTCCTAGAAGCCTGGGCCTCCCTTGTCATTCTTCCCTGGCCCACAAAACAGGGAGAATTAGTAGGCTCGACTTCTTTGGAATGGAGAGTACAGACTCGATTAGGAGGTAATTGTACTCACTTATTTCCAGAGGAAAGCTGGCCATTACTGCTGAGAATAACAGCTAACGAAGCTTTTCAATTGTGCAATAGTTTGGAGCTAAAATGGAGGAAAATAGGTCAGGAGAAGGGAAGAAATGAGAAAGGAGAAGTCCGTTGGTGGGAAGACATTTGAGGAATGTCAGTTTAGTCAATGCAGAGACACAGAAAGTAAATAGGCAAAAAGGAGGAACAAAGGATACATTGGCAAAAAGCCTGATTATATAAATTACACTTACTCGGTGCCCCGAGCCCTTTTCAATTTCAGATCCTGTAGCTGAACCAGAAGATTTGTATCAATTCCAGGCCACCAAAAAATATTTAATCTTTGGCATGATTAATGGGATCGGATGGGACTAAGCAAGCTTCCTGTCACAGTGCTGGGCAGCAAATCTTTCCTTAGAAACATCAAGCTTCATTTTTTTCCACTTTTCTGAGTGCAGCTACTTTGTGTCATATTAAAAAATTGGAGTGCACATTCCATATTTATAGGGGTTTCAAAATATATTTGAAAATGTAACAACTTGATTATTGGAAGTAAGCAGATGACTGATCCTGGTCATCCAAATAGTCACTCTTTTGATCAGTGTGTCACATTTATAGTGAAGAGGGGGGATTTATAGAAATGAATAAAATTACATCTTGTGTGCTTTGCCCAAAAAAGTCTTATTGTGTTGGTAGTGATTGTGTTAAAGCTGACAGTGAGATGTTTCTATTATTGCTAAAATTACTATTTACAAGCTATGAAAGCAAGTAGTATTTCTACCAAAATATATGGAAAATAATTATAAAAATTATAGATACATATTTGTTCTTAGAGCATACCTTTTTAAAAGCCAAAAGCCAGCATTATAAGTTGTCTATAAGCAATTTTTTCTGTTATATAGAGAAGAAGGTAGATTATGACTACATAAGTAGAATTTAAAATGTATTCATTGTGTATTATATACTAGGGTCCAGTTTTTATGTGAGTCTTTGGGGATATAAAGATGAAAAACTAATATCTGTCTTCAATGTAGGTCTAATTATTGACTCAAATATTGATAATTATTTTTAATATTTTAATGAAGTTCAGTGATAAAATAGTTGTCTGAGAATTAAAAAATAATTAAATTTATATCTTTAGTTTATGCAATTAGGTACACAGGACCCAAATCTCCATTTAATTCTTTGTCAAACATAAGAAATGCCCCCCATGAAATGTATGTATTTATAGTGAAAACATGTTCTTCCATATGTCTGAGACATATTTAAATACAAGTAATTTGGAGGCAACTGTTTCTGCATTTTCTGCTCATTGTTTTTCAACTAGAAGGCTTTGATAAATATCAAATAACTTCTGCTAAAAAATAGAAACATTTAGATCCCAAGACAGATAGTTAAGTTTAGTTGTATAAGCTCTCTTCAGGATTGAAACACATACAAATCATTGAAACCTGAAACTTTAAGACAAATCCAAAGATAGCAACCTGGCCTCTTGCCCACACCCCTTCTTCAACAAAGAGGGAATAATAAATAACTCAAGGGTGGACTAGAGTGACTCTGAAAGGTGGGAGAAATATAGGTGATTCCTTGCTATCTTTTAGCATCATATCTACTTATAGCTAATGTAAATGTTTTTCTGTTTTGCTGTGAAGAGCAGATCCCCTTGGGAAAGGCATGTATTCGGTGAACTCTTTCATTGACGTTTCCTGTGTGAGTTAATTATTGGAATTTTGGAAATGGTAGCGAGTCTCCGAGGCTGAAAGACCTAAGGTACATTAATCAACCACAGTAACAGTAATAGCAAAAATAGCAGCTAAGTGAAAAAATATATTTTTTAAATGTTTGAATTGTGAAAATTTTGCTAAATATGCAATGAAACTCATAAAGGAAAATATTTAATATCTTTATGGAAAAATATACATCACAAATTTAAAGAAAAAAAAAACCAGTTGAGGAAAATATATTTACAAATCACATAAAATTAATTATTTCCTTATACCCAAGAATTTCTTCCAAAATGAGTAAAAAGGATGTCATTCTTCCCTGAACCTCAACCACCAGAAAGAAGGGCAAATAACATAAACAGACATTTCACAGAAAACCCACACGTAGTCCATAAGCAAATCAAAGATGTTCACTCATAGCCATTGGAAATTTAATGCAGTGATTCAAGTAATTTAAATAAAGTCTTTCTCAACTAGTACACATACCCATCTTTAATAATAATAACTTATCTAATTAATAAAAAAGACTAACCCTAAATGAGAAGGAATTATATAAAAGAATATTTCAATAAACTCTAATGAGAAAGATTGTATCTATCCAAACAAAAACACCTGAACAATCGCCACAGAAAAAAATATATTCATTGGGCAACAAAAAAGTTTATATGCATAATAAAAATAATTTACAAATAAGTAAAAATGGATGACACATTGAACACAAAGCATTTAGGGTTTATGTAACTCTCTAAAGGAGGCAGAGGAGAATTTGATGGGTAGTAGTTGATGGAAGAAGAGGAAATAGAATCATTCTTTTGAGGATTTTTCCTCTTTTGTACTATTTCTTCATCAGTTATTTTTCTTTTTGGGGGGCAGTGGGGTAACTCATGGCTCACTAGAACTTCAATTGCACCTAAACCCAAAGTTATCACACCAAAAACCTTCAGGACAACGTAAGAGCTAAAGACAAGAGTACTTGGAAACAGGAAATCTTGTGTGTTCACAACACATTAAGGTGTCAACTCTTCAACCTTTTCCCCTTGTTTACATGTGGATGCTAAGTTGCATGTTTAAGGTTACCTGAACAGGGTGGTACACAATTATAACGTGTTTCATGCAATATTCTAATTAGAAGCTCTTATTTTAATTGATGGTTATACTTTTACCTGAAACTATAATGTCCAAATATCACTTCTTATAGTTTATTGATTTAATATATGTTCTGGATGGATGACAATGCTGGTAAAAAAAAAAAAAAAAAGCTATTCTGGTATAAAATTGTAAACTGGACAATAAGATAAGTTTGTAACATACTTATCAAATTTAATATACTGGTCATAAATTATTCTCCTAATTTAAAATACTCTTGTCTTTTTCACACCTAAAATGTCTCACAACCAACCACCATAGCATCCTTTTTATTTTTCTAGAAAACTCCTCCTCTAACTAAATTTAGAATATACTTCTCTCATAAAATCTTTCCCTATCTCAAACTGTGGTTAGAAATATGTCTTTGGGAGCCGACAGAGCTCTGTGTAAGTAGTTACCATCACCGATAACATTCTGCATTATATTAATAATTGCCCATTCCCAGACTGTCTCACACCCACACAAGCACTGCCACGCATGCACAAAGGCTGTGAGTTCCTAGTGTTTCTTAAGTAGTTACCGCTGAACATCACTGTTGTTGAATTGTTAAACAATAGATACGATCAAACGATGTAATAACATAAAGTGGTAGAGTACCCAGAGCTGTATTATAATTATATATATTTATTTGTGGTGGATTTATTGGCTTGCTGTTTACTTGTTTTTAGCTAGTCCAAGATCTGGTTAGATTCTAGCTGTTCTCCCTTGCTGAGTGTCCAGGAACTTAAGGCTATCCAGAGATCATAAATGCTGAGGGTAATTAAAAGAAGTAATGAGATAGTGGAATGAACAAGTGCGTATGTGCTTTGTAGCAAATGTAGAATATGCTTCTTATCGTTCAGCTTACCTCCTTTTCCTTTACAACCTTGGCACTGATCTCATGAAGCAAATTTACACAATGTGTGCTAATCTCACCAAAGGGAAGAAAATATAATACATACCTCAGTGTTATTATCCACAGTTCCCTGTTGCCCAGACATTGGTTTTAGTCCAAAATTCTCCTTTGGTTATTTAGATGGTGTAATTCTGTGAATCAAATAAAAATGAATCTATTCAAGTGAATATATTTGATTGGTTACAATGCACTTTGTAGTTGGGCTCCACAGCCTGGCAGACTGAGGCATCCTCTATTCCTGACCTGAGAGTTTCAGGTATATCATTGTGAACCACCATGACTCCAAGGTCATGTTATGGACTGTGGTTTTGTGTCAGTGATATACTGATTTCAGAAATAATGCAACTCTAATTTTGATTGTGGCACCCTTTAACCTGTAACTTCTATGTAATAATGATAAAATTTAAAGTTATAATGTATCTCTTGCTGTCAGTGCTGATCCGTGCAAGCACAGCCAAGTAAGGATTTCACTTTACCTTGAGAAAAACCTATGCTTTTTCAGTTTAATTCATTGGAGTAATAATTATACATGGCATATATATAATATATATATAATTAAATTTGTGTAGTATGTATAGGTAATATGTATATTACCTATACATATGGTATGTATATGATATATATATGGAATGTATAATTAATGAGCAATATAATTGATTTCAGTTTTTAATATTTTTATTTGCGTACAGATTTTTGAGCTCAAATTTCCCTTTTGGTCTCTGCAATGTTACTAAAAACAAGCATCTTTAAGAGCCATTAGGCTTCTCTCCAGGTACTAGTATTTTTGCACTCATCATCAAACAGTATTCTTAGGACTACATGAAGTATTTTGAAACTGAGCTGTGAAATATATCGGAACTTAAATAGACTTTGAAAAGATATAATGTTTGTGGATCCTACATATTAATCAGGCAGTATTTCTGTATACTTTGCATGGCGTTTTGCTCTCGTATGCATTTCCCCCTCTCAGCTAACTTTAAGTTCAGATTATCACAGAAATATGTGTAGCTGGTTTATTAAAATACCTAGAATTTGCAAGATATAAACAGACATCAGCTTTATTTTTCCTTTTTAGTAAGACTTCCCCTTTTACCTATTCTAAGGATCAATCCTTTTACCTTTGAGTGAAATCAATGGAAAACATAGGTTTTTCTCTGCGTCGCTTCTCTTAACGTGGCCATTTTTCAAATGAACTCCCTACCTTCACCCCTGGCTTCTCTACTCCACTTTCGAGGACACCTTGTTCTGGGTGGTCTTTTGGAATGGGGAGCATTTTAGAAATCCCAGCACTAGCTTTTCCCAGCACTGTGCAGATACAGCTTGTTTCTAATTCAACCCTCTTCATACATGGTTGCAAGGGCCACTCTATTTACTGGAGGGGACATGTTATCAATCACTCCATATGTTGCCTTCCTCTCTAAACTTATTCTTCCTGCCTTCATATAATATCGTGTTGTCAAATTATAGTGGCCTTTTGCAATTTTTCAAGTTCACATCTCTCAGGGACATCGTATTTGTTGTTCCCTCTTCTGGAAATGATCCCTCAAAACTTTTCATGGTTAATTCCAGTTTTTATTTCAGGTCTTGACTAAAACATCATTACTGTAAATCGACTTTCTCCATTATCCTAGTATATAATATGTATAATACAACATCCGTACTACAGCATATCGCACATTATTCCCTTACACCTACTTTTTTACAATCCTATCCATCACCACCTGAAATTATATGGGGACATGTTTACTTTTTTGGGGTGTGTGTGTGTGTGTGTGTGTGTGTGTGTGTGTGTGTGGAGAGAGAGAGAGTGAGAGAGAGAGTGAGAGAGAATAAGTGTTAAAGGTATTTATTTTAAGGAATTGGCTCATGTGGTTGTGGAGGGTGACAACTAGAAATCTACAGGGTTGGCTCGCAGGCAGGACACCCAGGGAAGAGTTGATGTCGCAGCTCTAGCCCAGAGGCAGTCCACAGACCATATAAAAACTGTCCACAGTATGGCCATCTCTGATGAGAACATAGATACTTTATGTAAGAAACTCCTTTGTTCTGTAAATGAGAAATAAAAATAATTACAAGTGAGAATATTTTATACAAATATAAAATCATTTTTACTATAATTAAATTGTAGTTCCTTCAGTTACAAATTGATGATATTTTCAATATATTGTGGCAATAGCGTTTATATTATAATAAATAGAAATTAAAAGAATAGGAAAGTATATTTCTCACTTAAATTTTAAGTGCCCTCAAGTCTGGACTTTGATCGAGTCATTTATTCTCTCCTTTCACCAGTTGTCTCATCTGTAAATTGGATTAGATTGTCTTTGCTTTTTAAACATCTGCTATAATAGGATTTGAACTGCTACAGTGGTTTTCTCAGATCTACTGTCCTTTTCCTATATAATGAGGATACTAACCACTGTCAATGTCCATCAACCAAGACTTTAAGGAATACACTTGTCAAAGTCGGCTTCAGCAAAAGAGACTACACACCTGGAAAACGATGGATTTCCCAAAAAGGGGGCGGGGCTGAATATTATGAATATTATATGATTGGAAACATAGAGCGAGTCACAGAAATATTTTGCCAAGGATTTGACAAAATAAGCCATGTTGGTTTTGGAACAGTCAGTGGTGTTATCATTATGTCAAAAGAGTTTATTTGGAATTACTTTTAGATATGTTTTTCTATTTTTCAAAACATGTTCTGAATCAGTTTGTGTTATCAACTTGTATGTTGAATTTGAGCATAGATAATTTGTGACATGGACATTGTAACTTAGTGTGACATAGTTTATCAACTATAAACTGTTTTGCAACTTCGGTGAAATCCAGATGGATAAGCTCCTCCTTAGAGACCAGCTACCAGCAGAGACATTTTTCACTTTTGTTACAGAGTGCTACGGTTGTAGGATATATTTAATGATAAAATATGAGTAAAACATTTGACCTATAGTAGACACAAAGTAATATACCATATACGAAGTTTAGACATTTCTCACCAGTTATCAAAAACAATATGATATTAAATAAATAAAATAAGATCACACAGTTAAACTGGATAATGACTACAAAATAGAATAGAGAACATTCTAAAGCTGATAACCAACTGCTATTATATCATTAACTGCACCTTATGTGTATGTGTTTTAGAAGCCCTTTGCTCTCATTAAATGGCACCATGTAAATAAAAGAGACAAACGGAAGTTATCCTTAATATTCTTATTTAATCTAAGGATATGTGAACATTGCCATGATGATCAATACTCTATGTCACATGGGAATATTAGTTTACTTTGTCTTGGGAATAGACAAATGCCCTGATTTTAGTCAGCTGAAGCCTAAAATAAATGTACAGATACTCAGATATGAGAAATGTATCGGAGTTGCTGACACAAAAGAAACTTGATGGAAGTAGGAAGTCAGAGACTTAGCGCCTTAAACCTTCTTTCTCTTTGTTTTGGCTTTTTTGTACCGATTCCCTGTTGTAGATCTCCTGTGCGTGGCTATGAGGAAAAGGTTTCATCTTGCTTTCTCCAAATACAGTTTGTGAATCCCAGGAAAGGGCTCTTTTGAGATCAGCTTTTTAGCCTATGCGAAGTTGTCAGGAGGCTGGGAGGATGGGATATTTTAAAGTCCATGCCCAAGGCCATGGGAACACCCATGGAACCATGGGGCAGTTATCTATGCTGATTGCCTAATTAAGACAGATGAAAAAAGTCAGTGCACCCCAATAAGTGTAGCACATTTTCTGTGAACCTCGTTATAAAAAATTGGTGGGTCTATTGGTATGTCCCTGTCTCTATTTAAGCAAAGAAACTTTTAGAATCCTTGGCTTTCAGATGGCTGAAATATAAGGCAAAATAAAATGGGCCAGTAAGTATACAAACTAGCAGGTGTTCTTTCTACACCAAAAATGATCAAGAGTGTTCTTTTGGATTTCCATAAAATAGCAGAAATATAATAGAATTATTTCGATTACTCATTATATCTGTTCTCAAATCTACTCATAGGGTGTTTCTAAGGCATTAGCTCATAATATTTCCTGTTTAGTTCTCCATTTTCCTCCCATAAAGAAAAATTTAAAAAGAATAGTATCCTGCCTATAAGATACGGCAGCTAGCTAAATGCCCATCGATACAGGATTGGATAAAGAAGAGGTGGCGCATTTATACAATGAGAAATTCCTCAGCCATGGAAAAGAATGGAATCTTACTATTTGTGACAACGTGGATAGACGTGGAAGGTATGATGCTAAGTGAAATAAGTCAGAAAGAGAATGACAAATACCATAGGATGGCAGGTTATCTAGTCTCTCTTCTTGAGTTTATATCTAGACAATTAAAAAAAAAATTGAGGCCCAGAGAATATATGATTGTTCGTGACTAACCAAGGAAGTCAATGTTGGGATTAATCCCATCTATATATTTTTTTCTCCTTTTTACTTATTAAATGTATTGGGGTGACATTGGTTAGTAAAATTATATAGGTTTCAAGTGTGCATTTCTATAACACATCACCACATATTTGACCCCCTTTGCCCTCTTCTACCACCCTCTCTCCTCCCTACTATATTTTGAGTACTTCCTCTCTTTTTTTTATAGGTGAAGCAAAAGAACTTAATATAGTGTCTCTCAGTTTTATATTACTGACATGTTCATGTTCTGATTTCCAATCACCTTTAAGTTCTCAGAAAACAAAACTTTATTTACTTTACACCATGCTAGTAAAAACTCCCTGCCATATGGAAAAATCACACTCTACACTTGAAACCAATTTAGATTATAAATGCTTGAGGACTGTTTTCATATCTTTTCAAAATTGTGTTCCTGTGTCTTGGCTCAGTTCCTGGAACACAATAAACACCCAAGAGCTGAATGGTTTTGAATGGAGTGTTTGAATTCCAAGTCAGTTCTGTTTATTTTCGAATGCATTATGATACACATTGAATTCCCAGATGATAGGATTGTCTTACTACATTTTACTTAGATATGAATTAAGACTTTCCCTTTTCTGATGTAGCTGTGATTAAAAATTACAGAAGAAAATAGATTGTATGAATCCTATAGTTTATGAGAAACATAACTGGAGATTAAGTAGTTACAATAAATCAAAAATTGATTTGAGCTCTATCTTTCTGCTATCTCCCAAAAATTATAAGCACGGTGAGTTCCAAATATGAAATCATTTTTTAAAATTTATTTACTGAGTTTATAACAGTAACACCTGATAATCACATTGAATTATACACTCAGCCTATTAAAATATTTTTCTTTCTTTAATTATAGATCTTAGTTTACACGACGATGCTGTATATTGAAAATGTGAGGGCAAAGAGAAATAGTCTTTAAAAATGGCAGTATTCTGTAGAGCCAGGTATGATTTATTATTTACATATAAACCTTTGATATAAGGGAAAAATAATATTTTGTTTAACTCTCATAGATTGGCATTCCCCAGCCTCCAAACAATTTATTTTTAAAGAAATTATAGGTACAATTTTGTTTAATGCTACTCATTTCAAGTGGCTGGGTATAATTCATGTTATTAATTTTGGTTCACAGATCCTGCAGAGCAGGGTAGGTATATTAAAAAACATAAATACATATTCCGTATGACTATAAGCTTCAAATATTCAGGTGATTATTATATTAGAAAATGTCCCTAATTAATTAATTAATTAATTTCTAATAAACTCTGCTTTTCCTGGGGTAGGGTTGGCTTAATCTATTTTGCCACTCCATAGACCTAGTATTCTCTTGAGATAGCTACATCTTAATATAATTAATTTTCTCAGGTTTAGTTGAAAATGCAAACAGAGGAGTTCTACCACTTCAAAAAATATTTTTAAGTTGAAATTTCAATATCAGGAAATCAATCTAAAGTGAATATTTATTAATAATGTAATGCTGACATCCAATTAAGTGGCATTCAAAATCCAAGCTAATTTTAGTCTTTCACACACAGACCTCAAGACAACTGGGTGTTCATTTTGTCTTTTTACCATGCAATGACACAGTAATAGTATTAAAAGTTCCAATTTTTATATAAGTTATATTACAGGTAAATTTAATTCCTAGACAAATGGATTTAAAAAAAAATAACAAAGAGTAGATTCAATATAGTCGATTTTGCCAACATTTCAGTCATCATCAAATACATGCAGTAAGTGTAAAAACATATAGATGTATTCTGAAATTCACACACACACACACACACACACACACACACACACACAGAGTGATGTAAATATATTTAATGAGTACTGTATACCCCTAGCCTATCTTAAGGAATTGAATAATACATATAAAGTTGAAGTGCACATTCCATGTTCTCTTTCTCTCCAATCCCATCAGAGTGTATTTTTAGAGTACTGTTTTAAATATATTAAAGTTTACAAAATTGACTTATAATTTGTGCATCCTTCTGCAATCTGACTTTATTATTCAATATGCTATTCTAGCAATTTATCCATATTTACATATGTAGTTCAATTTTGACTGCTACACAGTTTCATTGTTTGCATTTTGATATTTATTTATTCATTCCCTTGTTGATTTATTTTTTTCTAACTGCAAATAAGCTGTTTCAAAGTTTCTTATGTGTCGTGCTGCACCTGTAGGAACATTTTTCTAGGGTATGTAGGAAGTAGAATGTTTTTAATATGGTGTGCACATTTTAAAATCCGTATATATTGAAATTATTCTCAGGACCGGTCGAGTGGCTCAGGTGGTTAAGAGCTCTCTCAAGAATGCGAGCTCTGAGCAACAGTGGTTTGATGCCCAGCCCGAGCTGATTTGCCACTGAGCTGCCAACAGGTGGCAGGATGGCTCACCTTAAAAAACAAAACAAAACAAAAAACAAGGAATTCTCTAAATTGGGCATGGCAATTGATATGCTGACTAGCATTGTTTAAGAGTTTCATTGCACTACATCCTAGCTAATTCTTGAAAATCAGGTGGGTGTTTTCCCAGGATAATATTGGTAGGTGTTAAACTGCATCCTCTTGTGATTTTCACTTTCAATTTCTTGTTTATAATGAGATTTAGTATTTTCTCAGGAGTTTATTGGCCATTGCATTTCCCTTTCTTAAATACCTTCTTACATTTTGTTCATTTTTTTTTCAATTTTATCAATCATTTCATTTCAGATTTGTTGAAATTCTTTATATATTCTGTTTAATAATCCTTTAGTGATTAAACATTAATGTGTTTGACTTTATGAGAGTTTTTTTATGCTTTGTGATCTGTGCTTCTTTAAAAAGTTGTGCATACTCTAAGGACATAAATAAAATATATTACCTTTGCATCCAAGATATGAAAAATTTACTTTTTATACACATAGATATCTTTACCCATTTTTCAATATATTTTGTACAAGTGTGTGTAATTTCAATATATTTTGAAAAATATTGCAGATGGAATTGTCTTATAAAATCTTTTTTTTTAATCTTTTTTTTTTTTTAAAGATTTGTTTTATTGGGGAATTGGGGGATGGGAACAGCACTGGGGAATTCGGGGAAGGGGAACAGGCAAGTTGCTGTCATTTTGTTCTTGAGTTTAGTTGTGGAGGACGTCGCTTCACTGGCCCAAGTTGGCACCATCATTGCACTCTTCCCGGGTGAGGCAGATCAGTCGCCGGCTTCTGGATGGCTGCTCACTGCGGCTGCTGGCCACTCACGCTGGCTGCTGGCTACACATGGTAGCCCATGGCAATCCACGGCTGCAGAGGACTGCAGCCTACGCCGTTGCCAGCGACTCAGGGCAGCCCAGCTCCAGGTTGAGCTGTTGTTCAGCACCTTAACTGTGGAGGGCAGTGTCACTGGCCCTCATATGTGGAATCCGAACCGGGGTCCTCTGGCGTCCCAAGCCAGTTCTTAACCATCGCGCCACTCGGGCCTGCCCTCTTATAAAATCTTTTAAAAATTAAAATCATTGACGTGTGATGTTTTCACATCCCAGTGCATGCATCACCAGATATTAACACTATGAAATATGTCAGTAAAACATTAAATTATTTTAAACCATAGACACATATTCAACTAGCTATGTGCATATGTGGTATGTATTGGTTAGGATGTATATATTGACTGCATTATATTAAATTTTAACTTCTGTAAAATTTATGTGTCAGAAGACTCAAATTTCAAAATCAGTCCTCTTTTGACTAATAGATTTTACCTGTCCTTACTATGTAGAAACATTTATACATTCGTGTACCCCCACAGTGAAAACCAAGCTATTTTGAAAAAAACCTAAGTGTTTGAATGGCAGCCAAAAAAATAGCCAATCTGACAAGTTCCTGCACTTAAACTCATAAAAATGATCTATCTTAGAAGATACTGGTAATAGTCCCTAAGTCATGTCATATGGGACTCCAGGTCTCTCACTGTCTTCTATAAATCTGTGGATTATGTAGGTCAGAAACAGAGAGCTTTCAGATTCAACCAGGTGATTGACTTTTTCTGATAGGTCTGTAACAATACAGCACTTTCTTACATAATTAATTACTATGGCAGAGGAAACACATCATTCTTGCCAACAACAGTTATACCCACTGAGAATCATGCTTAAATATAGCATTTAGTAGAGATTTTAAATTAACTTCTTACTATGTCGTTAGTGTCATTCACCTGCTTAAATTTTTAAGGGTGTGTACTTTCTGTACAGGCTTCTTTATTGATGGTGAACATGAAACCATCTAAGACTCAGGGATTAGGTGAGAGGGACAGGCCTCATTTAACTACAAACTCTGATATTTGTCCACCATCCTTAATCATGGGACTAAAGAATAAAGTGGTTATTCTTTAAGTTCAATTGTCATGGATCTTGTAATGCAAAGTTTTAATTAATAGTGCTTTCTGTTATTTGGTTTAAGGAAAAAGACAAGCAAAATATCCTTAGTGTCAGTTTTTCTGATATGAATGCAAAATATATGTGAATCTCTCCTTCCAGATTTCAGTACATTCAGTTGTCATATATCTTTAATATCCTTTAATCTGTAACAGGTTTTGAGACTTTCCTTTGTCTTGCATGATCTTGATATTTTTTTAAGAGTATAGGGAAGTTATTTGGTAGAATGATCCTGAATTTGAGTTTTCCAGACACTTCCTCATGGCTAGTTTCAAGTTTCGCATTTTAGGTGGGAATACCATGGAAATGACGTTGTACCCTTCTCAGGGCATCAAATCAGGAGGTGTGTGGTGACAGTTTGTTCCATTAGTGATGATGTTCACTTTGATCCTTTGATAAGGTGATTAAGGTGATGCTTGATTAACTTTTCCAGTAAAGAGTCAGTATTTTCCTTTACATTTAAAAAGTAATTTGGAGGGAGATTATTTGAATTATATAATATCATGTTCTTCATTACACTTGTACCCTCTAATTTCATTTTCCATTTTGACAATTCATTCTGCATTTACTAGCTAAAATTCCACTGTAAGGAAAAACTTAGCTTTCTTTTTCCTTTCTCCCTCCTTACAGTCCTTTCTTCAATTATGTGTTTATATAAGCCAATTAGGTAGCAGGAAATCTGTATATTCATATGAAGGGCAACAGTTAAATATAACTACAGATTGGATTTGGTAATTATTCATGAATATTATTTCTTTATGATTGTAGAGTGGTTTTGTATGAAAAATACAACTAATGAATTTTGGAGTATAGGTACAAAATATCTTCCATTTATTCCTAAATATTTCAGTAAAAAGTTCATTGGGTGTTGGAGAGAGAGAACACAAATGGTAAAGCACGTGAGGCAAAATGTTGATTTAAGAATCTGGATAAAGAATGTATGGAATTTTTTTAAGGTTATTCTTTCAACCTTTCAATAAAATCAAATTATTTCAAAATTCAATATAAAAATTGATATGTGTATATATTTACACTAAACTTTCATTGGACATCTTTTGTAAATTCATAAAGCTCATACTGCCTTAGCTTTTCTTATTTTATTAAAGATTTTTATTGGGGGAGTTGGGGGAAGGGGAACAGACAAGTTGCTGTCGGTTTGTTCTTCAATCTAGTTGTGGAGGACGTTGCTTCACTGGCTCAAGTTGGCACCATCATTGCGATCTTCCTGGGTGAGGCAGATCAGTCGCCGGCTTCTGGGCGGCTGCTGGCTACACACCGTACCCCATGGCAACCCACTGCAGCAGGGGCTGCAGCCTACGCCGTCGCCAGCAACTCCGAGCAGCCCAGCTCCAGGTTGAGCTGTTGTTCAGCATCTTAGCTGTGGAGGGCAGCGTCACTGGCCCTCATGTGGGATCCGAACCAGGGCCCTCTGGCGTCCCACGCCAGTTCTTAACCATCGCGCCACTTGGCCGGCCCTGCCTCAGCTTTTTAAAAGTATAAAATTACACATTTTGTAACCGTAGAGAGAGGGGTCCCAAGGATCCTGCTATACAGTATCTTAGATTCAATTAGCTTATCAATTAATAGAAAAATTGATTGAAGTTCCATGTCTTCATTATTCACTTCCAACCACTGTGTGTTCCTTGCAATATTTATACAATAGTATATTGTATAAATAGAGTTTACTGAATTTCACTTGGTGAACGAATGTTAAGTAAAATTTGGAAATGATCACTCAGTGATCACAAGGAAAGTAATCAAATTTTCTCTATATTTGGAACTTCTCCCTCTAGTGGTTTACCATTCTTATTGTATGATGGAAGAAAGGGTATGTAGGCCAATCTTTTAATCATTCTACTGTTACTTTTTTAGGTTAGAAACCAAAAATCTATACATATCACTATTTAAAGGAGAGAATGGATTGACTGAACAAACTTTCAGAGGTTCAAGTAGAAAAGTTTGTGAAACGTATATGCAAGAACTGTTGATACATTTCATTTTTCATGTGTTTGTAGGATTTCACATTTAGACATTTTACATTTTTAACAGAGTTGACCATATTTAATAATTTAAATATATTCAATTATGTTTATAGTTAAATTATTAATCTATGATAACCATTTTTTTCGTAAATTAATATTGTAACCCAAATAGGAAGATACCAAAGTGAATTGTGTTTTCCTTTACATTTCGATATTGGTGGCTTTTGATTAACTGTGTTACTTAAATTAAAGAAAAAATGTATCACGAAAAATAGATCACATAAAAATATGCTTTCCCACAGAGTTACGTAACAGAGCAGATTTTTACATTTTGTAGATGAAGAAAGGTGTGGTCTAGAGAAGCGGTTCTCAGACTTTTGTCTTTTTTAAAGACATACTTAAGTTACAAGAATATTCTTAGTGTT
Organism: Hipposideros armiger; assembly: GCF_001890085.2. Taxonomy (NCBI): domain Eukaryota; kingdom Metazoa; phylum Chordata; class Mammalia; order Chiroptera; family Hipposideridae; genus Hipposideros; species Hipposideros armiger. Next base: position 414,594 of record NW_017732233.1, read on the forward strand.
TTGTGTTTTTAGATTTTGGTAACCTGAGCTCAGGTAATTTAGGGAGGATATTTACATGCATAAAAGTGGCTGCAATTGAGCAAAGTTACAACACAATAGTTTCAGATTGGCGTGCAAGGGAAAAGGTATGATGTTTGAAAGAAAATGGTTTGTCCAGGTAATAAGATAAAATACTTATTTGCTCAGATGTATAAGCTCTGTCCCTGTATATTTCTTTATAAGTATTCCTGAATCAAACAGTAAAATTATTAGTTTGCACCCTTATCTTGCTAGAAAAAGATGTTCTGAATAAAACAATTATGTTAATTTGACACAAATGATGTCAGTTCAGTATTGATCATTAAGCTATATGGATTCAAGGTATGTCATCTCAATTTTCAGGTTATAAATGGTTCCTTTGTTAAAAAGGTGATGATATATCTTTCTGTCCCATTGAGGAAATAATACTGAAATATAAATCATGGAATGTGATAAATCACTCATTTTTTTAACAAAATAAATTATTCACTGATGCTATTTTTAAGGAAAGCTGCTATTCTATTATTTATTAAAAAAACTTAAAACATGAAGATGTAATACTTTAACAGCGCTGCTATTCTATTATTTATTAAAATAAACTTAAAACATAAAGATGTAATACTTTAATTAAGAACCAGTCATTGAGAATAAATGTAAATGCCAACAGATTTGTATGATAAAATTGAATTTCCTCTTTTCTAACGCCAAAGGAAAGATGTATCTGTCATTAATAATCTATTCCTACAGTTGTTACTACTTCTTTTACATAAGAACCATGCCCTTTAAAACAACTGATGCCATTTATGTACATAAATAAAAAAAAATTAGGCTGAACACATACACACAGGTACACATACACACATTTAGTAATTCTTGAGGTGTAGAGGCTTGATTTTGGAGTAAGATACAATTAACTTTAATTGCTAGTTAACCACTGAGTAGCTGTTTCACCTGAAACAATTTACTTCTCTGAGCATACCATTTTCCTGTGTGGAAATTTAGGGCATTAAAACCTATAATCTTTAAGATTCCTTTTTTACTCTTGATGTTTTGTAAAACTAGATTGTATGTGTGTGTGTTTGAAAAATTATAAAATTTGAAATTCTGTAGATTAATCCTCAATTATCAAGACAAGGTAAGTCACACACAAGTGTTTATCTGCCTTTTAACAGCTTTATAAACTCGGTTTTTCTTTTGTGGCTTATAAATTTCCTTTAGAGTTAACTAAGAATTCAATAAGAGGAATGATTTGCAGACATTTTTAATGACCAATTAAGACATCAGTTTTACTGATGGAAGGGTTGGTTTCCCAGATGAGCAAACTTTCAGTATAGGTAAGCTTGTTTACAGGAATTTTACGAATTAACCAGTAAAATATCTGTTAGTTTGCACACATGTTTAATGGCAGGTATAAACAGTAAAGCCTATTCTGATTGGTAAATTCATAGAAGATTTAACATATAAGTTACACAGGAGATCATTATTATTTATATCAGCATCATGGGTCACTGGAACATTTCTTTTTTTAAAGACTTTTATTGGGGAATTGGGGGGATGGGAACAGTGCTGGGGAATTGGGGGAAGGGGAACAGACAAGTTGCTGTCCTTTTTGTTTTTCAGTCTAGTTGTGGAGGACGTTACTTCACTGGCCCAAGTTTGCACAATCATTGCGCTCTTCCCAGCAAGGCAGATCAGTCGCCGGTTTCTGGACGGCTGCTCACTGCGGCTGCTAGTTGCTCACGCTGGCTGCTGGCCACACACTGCCACAGGGGCTGCAGCCTACATACGCCGTCGCCGGGAAACTCACAGCAGCCCAGCTCCAGGTTGAGCTGTTGTTCAGCATCTTAGCTGTGGAGGGCAGTGTCACTGGCCCTCATATGTGGGATCTGAACCGGGGCCCTCTGGCGTCCCAAGCCAGTTCTTAACCATCGCGCCACTCGGCTGGCCCTGGAACATTTCTTAATGTTCATATTGAAAGAAGGATAAAGCAGAAAAAAATATCATTCCCTTGTGAAATCAAAAGTATAGAAGGTTTCAGTACTGTTGGTCTTTTAAAATGTTTTCCAGGACATTTAATTCAGGTTAACAAACATTTACATAGTGCTTAATAGAGTAGACAATCATTCATTTGTAATTACAGACTCCTCGGTGGTATGATAGGGGTCCTTGTCCTTCATAAAACTGTGCAAGGGTATGTGTTCTCCATTCACTTTCAGTTCATAACTGCAGAAACAAAAATGAGTAACTTTCAACAGGTTTTTATAAAGACTTAAGAGATGACATGTGAGAAATCTTTTAAATATGAAATGCTATGAGAATAAAACCCAAGGTATATCAAAAAGGAAAATACTTCTTCAGCTTTCGTGAGCAACATGGCATCAATTTGATGCTCAGGTATCTCTGTCACCTGGACCTTTTTGAGATGGAGACCTGTGAAAACAAATGATAAGTCTGGCATCTTTAAAGTGTCATTCGTTAAGAAATGAGAGGCAATGTTAAGGAGATGCATTACAGAAGACAATGATCTCTAAGGGATAAAAAATGTTTCAGCTCTGTTTGGGAAACAGTATAAGAATGCAAAACATATCACCAAAGCAACTGATATTTGCATGAATAATAAAGAGTTTTCAAATATAATTCCTCATATGGAATACAATAGTTGTCAATCATAATAAAAAAAAGAATGACACAATAGTTGTCAATCATAATAAAAAAAGAATGGAATGCTTTCTGTGTGTGTTGTGGGTCTGGATAGTTGTGTTAGTCCCATATAGGATTATGCTACTGTCATATGTCTTGTATATGTTGAATTTCAACTACTGAAATATAGGGGAGTTTTCACAGTATATGCTTAGATAATGTGGTCATTTTCAAAATATTATCATCTCCTTCTCTACAAATAATACCATAATATCTGACTTGTTTATTTTTTTATTCATCTATTTTTCAAATATCTTTTGAGTGCCTGTTATTTGTTAGTCATTGTTTTAGGAACCAAGAATATTACAATTCATAAAACAGAAACAAACAAACAAACTAAAACTCCTTTCCCTCATGAATCTTATCTTCTAAGATTCTAGAGTTAACGAGAAAACTGTATTGTCTTATTAGTGATGACATTTCTGTCAGGCCTAATGCTTACAAAGCACCTGTCAGTTGTGAACGTCTCAGAAATATCACTAGAAAAATTGGTGATCAAGCAAATCTAAGTTTATTTAATCTACTGATATAAGGGATATGATGGTTAATGCTGTGAGTCCATTTGGCTAGTCCATAGTACCCAGGTTTGTGTAGAAACACTCCTGAATGTTGCTGTAAAGTCATTTTTGATGAGATTAACATGTAAATCAGTAGAATTTGAATAGAACATATTATGCACTCTAATGTGGGGGCGGGAGGGGGCTCACCCAAGCAACCTTAAGAAAAAGACTGATCTCTGAGAAAGGGGGAATTCTACCAGTAGATTACTTTTGGATTTCAACTGCAACATAATTTCCTCTCTGGGTTGCTAGCCCATCCCACAGATTTTGGACTTGCCAGACTCCACAATCGTATGAGCCACTTCCTTAAAATCAATCTCTCTCTCTCTATATATAAATTCATATCCTATTGGTTCTGTTTCTCTAGAGAGCCTTGGCTAATACAAGTGACAACACCTTCTTGAAAGAATCTTAAGACCACTTCAGAGGGAGAAATCAGAGACAGACACATACCGAGTTTCATTTAAATGATTTCTTAGTGAATCTAGATAATTTTAAGTCCAGGCTTGCAATTCAAGGACGTAGTTCAGACTGGGCAGAGCTTATGGCATAATATAGCTCTTGACTGATGGATGGATGAATGAGGAGGTATTGATGCAAGTACAGTAATACCTTGGTTTGCAAGCATAATTTGTTCTGGAAACAAACTACTCATATTGCAAGACATCACTCGTTTACCATATTAAAATGTATTAGGAATGTTTGCTCATCTTGAGGAACAGTCACAAACCAAGTTACTCGCAATCCAAGGTTTTACTGTACCCTTACAGAAACTGTTAATCTTGATAAGGTTGCTATTTCAGTTGGCTCAAGATCTTCAAGGAGCAAATATCTCCTGAGGCAAACAGCAAACTTATTTTGCCTAATCCTAATATATATTAGCCCGAAGGCAGAGGGAAAAAAAAAAAGGTTTCCCAGAATTAGAACTGGGGTAGGAAAGTATGTCATTTCACTTCTAAAGTTTATGACTACATGTATATACCAGAAATTGAAGAAAAAGTAATTAGGAAGAGTAAAACAAAGCTTTGAGAGAAAGAATCCATTTTATGGGGCCTCTTTGAAATCAAGCTAAGTATTTTTTTCCTGAGATTACAAAGCACTCTCAGTGAAATACCTTCTGAGTCACAAGTCGGAAGCCCACTTTGCCAGTTCTGATTCCATGTCTCACTACCTTTAGGAGTAAGTAAGTCTTTTGACTTCTCTGAGTCTCAGTTTACTCACCTTTCTTATGGTTTCCAAGCTAGGATCTTATTCAGCTTTTAAATCCTGGTATTTCCTTGATCGGTAATAAAAATAGAGAATGCATCTCTACCAATTCTCAGATAATGCCTTTTGGAGCGAAGATAGAAATGAAAATTTGGGACAAACTAGAAACTGGTAGATTTCTCAATAAATAGTGACTGAAACATGTTGGATATAGAGATAATTATTTGAGCTATATGTTGATGTAAGACATAGTGAAATCTGTAGAACGTTTGTATGAGTTTATTTGAGCCAAACTGAAGACATATGCAAGGAAGCAAGATCTCAGATGTTTCGGAGAATAACAGTTTTGCAGTTTTTTGTTGTTTTTTTATGAATCTGAGAGTAAGGGAGGAAGGTAAGGAAGATGACGTAGAGGTGGGCAAAAGCAAGGTGGAGACTGGGTTACAAGATAGTCAACAAAACCATGGGCTTTCCTGGGGGTGGCTATGGCTTATTTGAAAGGTGCGTTAACCTAGATGCACAGAAACATAGGGCTTACTTAAAGCAAAGATGAATCTTTTAGTAAAGAAGTTATGTGCCTGAGGCGTGACTGCCCACCATGACCTGCCAGTTAGGAATTTATGATCAGATCACCCTGTGAGGTTAATTTGCATAGAATGTCTTCTCTTCCACAGATGCTATCTTTCTCATACTATTTTAGTATATACTTATGTAGCCCCTCCATTGATCCCTGTAAGTGAATAAATTTTAAAAAAGTAAATAAATAAATAAGTAAATAAAAAATAAATAAATAAATAAATAAATATTGGGCTGTTGTGACTATGAAGACTTAGTCATTAAAAGGTTGAACAAATCTTTACAATTGGAAAATATGTAATATTAAATTATAGTATGGTTAAAGCAAACAAAGTTTATTCTGATTGAATAATACTATTTCATCCTACCTAATAAGAGAATTCTTACTTTTTATGATAAGAACATGCCAAGAGGCCAGTTTCTGGCAAAAGCAAATAATACAAAATAAAAAAACAACCTATATGTCAGGGAATTTAATGTTCAATCTTTACCTTTATAGTTCACAACTTACATTTTTTCACCTAGGAATGGCTTTTGTTTGATTGATTTTCTGTGGGGTGGGAAGCAGGGTGACAGTATGCCCACTACTGCTGCTGTGACAGGGACTCTGGGCCGTCTTATTTAGAGGAGCTTTTCCAAAACAGTCTAAGATAGTTGCCAAAACAATTTACAAGGTTTTAGAAACAATCTTCTTTACTTCTGTTACATGCTCGATAAATAAAACTCTATTGTGTATCTTATAAATAATGCATTTATTTATTAAAATTGATGTCGCCCTGCACTGTATGATTTTTACCTTCCTAATTCCATGGCACTTAGATGGCAGGGTGGTCCTGCCACAGTTATCTGCTGCCGCCTGTGAGATAGGTCTCCAACAGTGGTTCTGTTAATTACCTTACAGAGTGTCTCAGGCAGATAGCAATCTTTCCTAAAGAGCAGCTGATTTAAACAGGCAGAATTAATTAAAATTGATTCACACATTCTGTCATATGGAGGTCTGCCGGGAGCCTTTCTTTCATGTGCCTCTCCCCACTTCAGGATGTTGTACAACTTGGTACAGGTGGGAATCCCTGCCTTGGAATATTAATTATGGCGCTTGAATGGGATTAGCCACAGTGATTGGTGGTGTAATGCATGAAAGGGTTTTAGAATTTACTTCATTTAAGGGATTTCTTGAGAGACCAGTTCTTTGTAACTTTTTTAAGTAGTGATTGTCAAAGGTTAACAAAGCTGAAAATCCAAGGTCACTAAGGATTATCAGCAAACTTGCAAATGAATTACATGTTTTAATAGTTGTTCAACATTGTATGTTTTAAAAAGGCATGTGATGAATTGGAAAGAAAGATGAAAAGTATAAGTGTATCATTGAATGGCAACGAACTCTCTATTTTTTTTTTAATGACAGTCTGAATTATAGAATTTATACTTCGAGGTGGAAAATAGCCAATAAGAAAATAACTTGATAATCATATAAACTTTTTATACCTTATGTAACTAGCCACTACCAATTTCTATCAAAAAGTAAAACAGCATTACCATTAAGTAAATTAATAATTATCTAATCTTGGACACCAAGATTAGGTGTTGCTCTTCACCAAGGTTAATGTCCATTCTAAGCTGCTGTAACAAAGAAACCCCAAACCTTTAAGCAACGTAAATATTCTCTTCTGTGTAACTCATCCAAAGATTTAAACAGCATAAATACCATCTTTGATGTTACAGTTCCGAGGAGAATGTTCCAGGGCTGGTAGTGTTCCATCTTTATCTACACAACACAGCTTTATCTTTGAGCCCAGATCCTACCATGACATCTTCAGGAAGAAGAAAAGTTACATGTGGGGCTTATTATTTCCAAGAGTGAAGAAGGCATGTTTCCTTGCTTATTAAGATAGGACCCGGAATTTGTAACTATCACTTTTTGTTCATATATCATTAACCAGTTAGCCAAGTGCTTCTGACCAGCTAACTGCCCATTGCAGTAAAGGGAACGGATGATGGATATAAGACAGCAGCTAACATCAATAAGAAGTGCAAAAATAAGCAGAGGAATTAAAATCAAGAAGTTGAGAGACTTAGTAATGACCCAAGTTTTCTTTATATGTTTCATGATTTTATTTTATTTAATTTTTAATTTTTTTTTTTAATTGGGGAACAGCCATGGTCATTGGTTAAACATTGCTTTCATACTACAATGGCATAGTTGACTTTTTTTTTTTTAAGGAGGGCACAGCTCACAGTGGCCCATGGGGGGATCAAACCGGCATCCTTGTTGTTAGCAACACCACACTCTAACTAACTGAGCTAGCCGGTCACCCCATGTTTTTATGATTTTACATTTTACATATTAAGATTTTTTTTTCAGTTAGAAATTTAATATGGAAAATATGTCATCATTCGGATAACAAAATATTCCTTTTTTTGCATAGTTAACAGATGTTAATAATATTTTAGGTATAACTGTAAAATAAATAAGAGGAAATAAGTAATGGGATAGAAAGTTCACCATTATATTTATCTCTTCAAATATTCTTTATATCGGGCCGGCCGAGTGGCGCGGTGGTTAAGAACTGGCTTGGGATGCCAGAGGGCCCCAGGACGGATCCCACATATGAGGGCCAGTGACACTGCCCTCTACAGATAAGATGCTGAACAACAGCTCAACCTAGAGCTGGGCTGCCGTGAGTCGCTGGCAACAGCATAGGCTGCAGCCCCTGCTGCATTGGGTTGCCATGGGCTGCCGTGTGTGGCCAGCAGCCAGTGTGAGCGGCCAGCAGCCGCAGTGAGTGGCCTTCCAGAAGCGACTGATCAGCCTCGCCCAGAAAGAGCACAATGATAATACCAACATGGGCCAGTGAAGCACAACATCCTCCACAACTAGACTGAAGAACAAAAGGACAGCAACTTGTCTGTTCCCCTTTCCCAATTCCCTTGCTCTGTTCCCATGCCCCAATAAAAAAAAAATCTAAAAAAGACAAACAACAAAAATATTCTTTATATCTTAAATTGACAAAAATGTGTCATTCCATCTAACCAAAGGAAGGTTTCTTAAGAGAATTTTCACCTCCTTGAAAGTTACAAATACAACATATAAGAGTGTTGTTACTATCACATGATAGTGTTTTAATCAGTATCTGCTGTCATAGTATGTATTTATTCTTTCAAGAAACATATGGACCACTGAATGTGTGTGAATATGCTGTAATGGACTTTCACCAATACAGAGAGAAATTAAATGGGTGGGACTCATTATTTCAAGACACTTACAAAATCTGTCCTTATTAAAGAAGGAATTTTTCAGAGGAGATTTACAGCATCAACTGTGCTTGAGGAAATTTTAGTGGAATTTCCCAGGTCAAGAATTAATGTGATAACAAAAGCAAAGGATGTAATATAACCTTACAAATATATTGCATTCTTTTTTCACAATTCTAACTTGTTTATCCAAAAAGTGTAGCATAACAGTTTAGAACAAATTAAAGTAGAGAATGTTATCTTCTGTGATATTGTTTGCAAGCTATATATAAACAAGTACATACCAAAAAAGTAAAAATGAATAAAATAATAAGTCTTAAAACCTATAAATATAATCTTACTGAATTTCCTATGTATATATTTGGTGGGTAAGCAAAGTTTAAAAATATAAACCTTGATGGCGTCTTCTGTTTACCACAATGGGGTAGGACTTCAACATTGCTCTGAATTAAAACAACAACAACAAAAAACTTTTGTTTCTAATAAAAGTACCTTTATTGCATGCATTATTATATATTGGCATTATGTTTTTAAAGTTTAGTTTAGCTGGATCTTTGCAACATTTGCAAATAAAAGGACTTGATTATATCAGTTGTTTCAAGATAGTCATAACGCAGATGATGGTAAAATTTGCATTTTATACCCCCTTGGCAAGTCAGAGAGCTGTACTCTAGAACAGATGTGTAATAAGTCTTATGTTTCTTAGCTTTACATCAAAATACTATTGTTTGGGGGAATTTATATACCCACATGTACCCCTGACTTTGTTTATCTCTGAAGGAAAAAAAAAATGATGGTTCTCTCTTCAGAGTAACCTGATGTGGAGACGGGAAGATGAGAGATTCGTTATTCTAGAGAACAGTGCTAGTGAGATGCAAATATAAAGTTCTGAGGTGGGAAGAATCAATTGTAGCTACATAAATTCAGAGGATGCCAAAAAATGGATACACATTTTAAGAAAGAAAAGCGCTGTATGAAAATTGTAATATTCAATATATACCGAAAACAAAAGTTGAATACAAGTCATGTGTACACATTTTTTGGCACCCCTGGTATATGATTATGTAGCTGTATGAATATATGAAGTGTGACTTAAAAAAATTTGCACATTATTTAAACTTACACCACTTGAATTATGCAAAAACATAGTCCTTAATGTAACTGTTAATAAAGTAAAACCACTTAGAAGTGACACGAGTTTGCTTGAGTTTCACAAGTTCTATGTTCCATAGCGGCACACATTCATCATATTAAATAATGTTTGGTTTAGTAAGTTAGATATTAGCTTTGAGAGGAGGAGGGCGATGCCTTTATGATTTTGATGGGTGGGCAGGTGGGAGGCAGGGGGTGTTTGGCAGCACTTGGGAATTTATTTTACCTTCTGCCCTCCCTGCTTCTCCACCCCAACACCTGAGGGTGTGGCTTCCCTCCTGCAATCTGTTAATTAAAGCCTAAGAATGCCCAGCATCTCTAACATTCACTAAATTAAGAGTTTTCTGTAACAGAATCGTTCTTTAAGGAGTACTACAAAGCCTGTAAAAACATACCGAATATCCAAATGAAAATATATTACTCTATGATTTATTCTCTTAATCACTTTTTCATACCACTATACTATGAAGTCATTTTACTTTCTTTTTTTTTTAAGATTTTTATTGGGGAATTGGGGGATGGGAACAGTGCTGGGGAACTGGGGGAAGGGGAACAGACAAGTTGCTGTCCTTTTGTTCTTCAGTCTAGTTGTGGAGGACGTTGCTTCACTGGCCCAAGTTGGCACCATCATTGCGCTCTTCCCGGGTGAGGCAGATCAGTCGCCGGCTTCTGGACGGCCGCTCACAGCGGCTGCTGGCCACTCACGCTGGCTGCTGGCTACACACGGTAGCCCATGGCAACCCACTGCAGCAGGGGCTGCAGCCTACGCCGTCGCCAGCGACTCACAGCAGCCCAGCTCCAGGTTGAGCTGTTGTTCAGCATCTTAGCTGTGGAGGGCAGTGTCACTGGTCCTCATATGTGGGATCCGAACCGGGGCCCTCTGGCGTCCCAAGCCAGTTCTCAACCATCGCGCTACTCAGCCAGCCCTTACTTTCTTTTTTATCATAAAAATATGTTTACATTTTCTAGTTTAAAATATAACAATATTCTTTTGTAGCATTGTAATTATTCCGAGGACAGAACCATACCATTACTATAGTTCTAGTCTAGTCTAGGGAGTAGTTGTGAGAACAAAATGATTTGACTATCTGCAAAAGACTTTTTTTTTGTATCTTATGAAAGTATTCAGTTCTTTCTACCATTATTATTTTTTTAAGTTATAAGGAAGAATATCGGAATTTGATCATTTATTTTTGTTAATGTTAATGTATGCCTTAAAGGCCATTATTTCAATAATGTACTATTTCTTTTTAGTGTTTATATTTGTTTTACATTTGCTGCTGTAAAAATTACCACACATCTAATGGTTCACACCAACTAAAATTATTTTTTTATAGTTCTGTAGGTTAAAAATCTGACGTTGGTCTAAAGGGGTGGAAATCAATGTTGACAGGGATGCTTCTCTCTTTGAGGCTCTAGGTATGAATCTGTTCCCTTGCTTTTTCAGTTTGTACAGGCCTCCCACATTCCTGGGCTCATGGGCCTCTTCCTCTGTCTTCAAATCCAGCAACATGGCATCCCACTGTCCCAGCTCCAGCTTTGCAGGTCTTTCTGACTCTCCTCATCTGCCTTGCTGTTCTACTTGTAAGGACCCTTGTGTTTGGATTGGGTTTACCAGATAATCCAAAATAATCACATAGGCAAAATCCCTTTTTACCATATAAGGTTCTGGGCATTCGAAAATGAGTGTCTTTGAGGGAATGAGGAAGTATCTCAGTGAGCATTGATTTTGTTTTATTTTTTAACTGAGATACCTGAGAAATTTTAGTCAGATATAAGAAGACAGATATTTAGGCTAAGAAGAAATAATAGCTTGAATCCACATCAACTCTCTTTTTACATTCAGGTTATTTCTGACTTTTCTTTCTTGTTGCATTATTCTTGAATTATCATTTGTTATTCTCTCGTAGCTTTTACTGAAACAACACATAATTTAGAAATTCAAATACTTACTACACAGAAATATTGTTCTCTCCTTCTTTTAGAAGCCACATTTCATTGGAGACTTCTCCCCTTTGTTTTATAAAAATTAGAGTCGGTATATACTATAATTCATTAAGTTTAAGTAATAAATCCACCCTCCTAAAGATAAAGAAACAATTTAAATGCTGTGAGTTCTTTAAATAAAAATACTATGCATTAATGTACATAAATGAAGAATGCTTTAAAAGTACCAGGAAAAGGACATTCAATGAATATCTTCAGTTTATTAATCAAAATAGAATTTGGAAGGTTTTATTTATTTATTTTATTTTATTTATTTATTTATTTATTTAATTGGGGAATTGGGGGGATGGGAACAGTGCTGGGGGAATTGGGGGAAGGGGAACAGACTAGTTGCTGTCGTTTTGTTCTTCAATCTAGTTGTGGAGGACGTTGCTTCACTGGCCCAAGTTGGCACCATCATTGCGCTCTTCTCTGGCGAGGCAGATCAGTCGCCGGCTTCTGGACGGCCGCTCACTGCGGCTGCTGGCCGCTCACGCTGGCTGCTGGCTACATACAGTAGCCCATGGCAACCCACTGCAACAGGGAGTGCAGCCTACGCCGTCGCCGGCGACTCACGGCAGCCCAGCTCCAGGTTGAGCTGTCGTTCAGCATCTTAGCTGTGGAGGGCAGTGTCACTGGCCCTCATATGTGGGATCCGAACCGAGGCCCTCTGGCTTCCCAAGCGAGTTCTTAACCATCGCGCCACTCGGCCGGCCCAAGGTTTTATTTTTTAATGTTCAAATGATGATATGATTAAAAAAATCATGAACATTGTGTTCAAAGTCAATGTTTTTTACAAATGTTTAGCAGGAAAATAATTTCTATTAATAATATTATTCATCATATATGTTGAAATTATAATGGAATACAATATTTAATGACCTCTACTTTATAAAAGGAATTTCTTTGAGCATCTTGCATTTCTTAATATAACAGCACTAATTTGGTACCATTATTTTCCCACATTGCAATTGGAGAAGCTGAGGTTGTGAGCAGTTAACCTTTTTGCCCAGGTTAATAATGGCTAGTTAAGAATAGGTCTATATTTGCAAATTAGATGCTCTTGGTAAACATATAAAATGTTTCACTTCTCTATTTACTTCTTTACCTTCAAAACCTTGCTGAAATATATATTATTTTCATTGTTTTAAAAGAATTAAACAATTGAAAAAAATATATATGATCCTAGTAGAAAACATAAACTTTAGCACATTTGGAATTTACTGAGAACCTCAGAATTTATTATAATCTTCATGTGGCTTTGTAAAGTTGAACATTTAAGAGCTACACTGACCTATCAGTTATAGGAAACCGGTGTGATATAAAAACTGCAATGCCCTTTAAAATATATGTAATATTTTCAATGAAAGCTAGCAAAGATAACAAAGGAATGAGTAAGTGTCTATAAAAATAAATTATATTAGAAAAACTGGACTAGGAAACTTTAATCTCATAACTGTCATACATTAAATATTTAGTTAATGAAACTAGTAATCATAACATTGGAATGGATAAAACTGATTTAAATAATATATAATACAAAAGACAATAGAAAACAGTACTAGATACCTTACCTTAGCTTCTCTTATTCTTTCAGAATGATCTAATTTCAAATCCAATATTTTCTGGTTGAGATTATCCTCTGTAACTGAAATAGAAAAAAGTGGGTTAGAGAATAGGGCATTTATATTCACAATGTATAGTCCTGTTCTCCTTCATACTCCATCTAATAGAGATTCTCAAGTAAGGCAATAAAATTTAAGTATTTATACATATATAAAACTTATTGTTATAAACTCTTAACTAGTTTCTTTGGCTTCAGCCTTTTTCCCTCCAGGGCTTTTCCACGCTGATGGCAGGCTGTGTAGCTGCTGTGTCCTAGTCTGCATGACACTCTCCCTACCTCTTTTCCTGTCTTTTTTCATTTGATTCTACTTTTCTTTTGGTCTCATTTTAGAATCGCTACAACCTGGATTCATCCTCTTTACACAGAGGATTCTGTAATCCCTGCTCTTCCCACCATCTGCAATACTCACCAGATTATTTTGGTTTTGCCTCTTCCATTGTCTAAATCCCACTCTGGTCTGCAATCTCCGTGAAGCCAGAGATACTGTTTGGAGTTGTTGCCCCAGTTTCTAGAACAATAAGAATATTTATTTACCAAACATGTGGCCTTCCCTTCTTGTCACCTGCTGCACAAGATAATGGCTTTAATATTCAAATTTCTAAAAACTCCACATTATTTATTGGTATTTTTTACTGTTTCTTTTTTTGTTTGTTTTTTGTTTTGTTTTGTTTTTTGTTTTTTTTTTAGCTGAGCCGTCCTGCTACCTGTTGGCAGCTCAGCAGCTGCTCAGCTCGGGCCGGGACTCGAACCGCTGTTGCTCAGAGCTCAAACCTTTGAGCGAGCTCTTAACCAACTGAGCCACTCAGCTGGCCCTTTTTTACTGTTTCTTAATGGATGATTAACGGTGTTTTTTTTTTGTTGTTTTTTGTTTTGTTTTTTGTCATTGAAATTACTAAATTTTATTCAGAGCTTTTGACAGAATATTAATCTTGGGGAATTATCTTCTGCTTCACTACAAAAATATATCTTTCAAATATTCTTTCTCTTTCCAAGCCTTCTGTTTCAACCCCACTCTGATAGCCTGCAATATGCTTCTAATACCAACCTTGGCTTCTACACTTTCTCTTCTTCCATTTTTCAACACATGTCAAAAATTTTGTTTTTTCTTTTAAAGCATATTAGATTATCTCCCTGAGCCAAATGTTCTAATGCCTTTGTTTTGCATTTAGAATAAAATCCAAGCTCCTCACCAGGGCCCACAAGATCCAATGCATCTGCCCTTGATTTATTTCACCAGCTCATCTTTTGAACATGAATGGGGTGGAGAGGGCTACTTCTCAGTAACCATTTCCATGTTCTTCCAGAATTCAGTTTTTTCTTTTGTTTCATGAATACCGTTCATTCAGGGTATTCAATCCATTGAACTTCTTTGTTTTTCTTGAATTCTTAACCTTGCACATATCTTTGAGTTTTTATAATTGATGCTTTTTTCTGCCTGAATATGCACCCACAAATCTTAGCATGACTGGGTCTTTCTTGTAAGTCTGATCTCAGCCAAACATCACCTCCTCAAGAGATATTTCATGGCCATCCTATTGTAGCTAAAGCCACTTTGTTCTGTATCCCTATTACCTTCTTTGTTTATTTTCTATATGCAAATTTACATTGTTAAAAATCATCATCTATTTAGGTGTTTGTGTGTTGTTTTTCTTCCATCTTCTTCAGGGGAGTATGAACTCCAGAGAGATGTCTTGTCTGTTTTCTTTATCACTGCATCCCCAGGACTTAAAGCAAAGAAAGGCACAGCTTGATAAATGAATGCATGTAGAAAGTCTCATATTTAGAATACCACTTGATTTAAGAAATGGAAGCAGAATGAAGAGACATAATACTTAATGAAAATCATTTTTAATAAAGCTTTCATACTTTTTGGTTTTTTTGAAAGCCTAATTATTGAAGTCACTCTACCGTTAATTAATTTAGTACATGGTACATTAAGGTTTTTCCCCCCCTGTAATGTTCTATATTAACAAATATTAAAACAATCTTTGTGGGTATCTGAGTGAAAACATTTTCTCTAATGAGACTACCCATGGAGAAAATTTTATAAATCTATGCCTAAAACAATATTAATTGTACCTGCCGTGAAGCAAAAACAAAATAAATAGCAGCTGTTGCTGTGATGTAATAGATTTAGCTTTTAATAGCTAATACTAGATTTGCTACTTTTTTAAACATTGCTACATATAAATGATAGCAATTGAACTATACAGCATCAGTGAACTGACTTTATTTAGTCTCATAGCCAATTCTTTTTCCAAAATGAAGTATTGTCTTGGCTGGCTAGCTGTGTAGAGATATCATCCAAACAGATTTTTACATATCAGTTTTCTTCAAACCATGGTTATGTAATGTTTATGTACATAGAATGATATTTTATCATCCCACAAATAATAAATGTGTAAGGTAACATCTTACCATAAGTGTTTCAAATGATAAAACACGTATGATCAAAATATTACTGTGAAGGGTTATCAGATTAGTGAATGTGTTTTGCTAGCCGAGAACATACTCAGAACAAATAATTTCAGGATTATCAGTGAACGTATGACACTGGTTTAGCAGCAGATATATTTAATGATCAACTGAGACTGTTTGCAAACACCTTCCAAATGAGTATAAAGAATATCAGTGTTCTATATTATATATTGGTTGTATTTTAAGAATGGTGATAAACCTTCCAGAGGTTAACAGGTAACTTTATCTGTAAAAATCACAATTTATATGACATCTAGAGAAATGATGTTAACAATATACAAAAATAGTCATGGATATAAAAGGCTCTTAGTAGTATGTTGGCATGACCAAAAGAGACCACCTGAGATCATACATTTTGGGGAAGACTCGATCAAGTAATTTGATTACATTAGCAATCTTATCTTAGTCATGATGCATTTATTTTTTCTTTGTGAATTTTTATGTTATTCAAATATTCTCAAAAGGCGGCCATTGGGCTTTCTTGACCAACCTTGCAAACATCCTTGGATGAGTGCTATCTTTAAGAAATTATATTTCTTTCTATCTTTTCTCTTTAAGTCATGACCTAAATCTTTCCTTTCCTGCAAATTAAACCATTTATTTGGCTCTGCTTCCTTTGCTTCTCTTTAATTTTCAATACATTTAACTAATATCAGTAGTCCTCAGTGAAGTCATTTATTATCCTTCCTTCCTGAAACCCAAGTGTTTATTTTAAATACTTAATTCTTATTCCAGGGTCATAATCTTGGTCTGAATGTTCTTCCCCCTACCTTTTTTGAGTATATATTTTCCTACCATGAAATATTAACCAAGTGTTAACCACCACAGATCTCTATACTCAGCTGAGACCTTTCCTCTGACCTGCAGAGGCACCTATGCAGGTGTCAAGTGGCTTCACCTTCTTATTTTGCAGGTATTTTACTGTTGTTCTGTTGAAAACCTAACCTTTTTTATTGTGTTACTTTCTCAATCTACTTCTAAACCTGTATCATCAGTATCTCAGCTCAGACATTCCAGTACACCTTATGTTATCTCTTACACTGCCCTACATAGATTAGTCACTGACTCTTCATTCTGACTTAGAGATCTCTCTGGGTGTTGAATCTTTTCTATATCTCTGTTACCACATCTGGGGCTTGTAATTTTTTTTTTAATCTTTTAATTTTATTCCATTGCTGTTATCTCAATTAGGCTATCATAACCTGTTATTTCAACTATTGCTATGATTTTCTATTTGGATTCTCTGCCCCTTGTACTTACTTATCCAATCCAATTACTTTTGTAATACAGAAAGTAGATCCCATAGTTATACCCATAGTTTAGAGACTTCAAATGCCCTGACATTACCTATAGTATAAAGTCCAGTTTCCTCAACATGATGCTTAGGGCCCTCCACAATTTGAGCCCAGTTTTCCTCTTCCTTTCTACTTCCTGCGGTTCCCCATCTTCAAGCCTCAGTTTAAATAGTACTCCTCTACAGTTGCTTCCCTAATTTCTCCAGGGAATGTCGGGGGTGGGGGGTGGGGTGGGGGGATTTACCTTCCAATTTACTCTCACGACTGAAATAAAATCACATCTATTGTAATATTTAAATATATAATTGTAATACAATATGCATTTTTCTCCACAGGAAAAATGTGTACACTGTGATAGGAATGATGTTTCATACAGGGGTATGTCTGAGACACAAAATGATTAAGGAATATGTGATGAAAGAGTGAGAAGTGGAAAATTCTTATGAATTATGAAATTGTGTGTGTTAGTGTGTGTGTGTGCGCATGTGCATGCAACTAAAAAAATAATGGCGCCATAACATAATGATTAAGTACTCTTTGTAGTAGGATGGAAGTACGCATGTCTGAACATGTATGGGTTGGAGAGGGCTACTTCTCAGTAACCATTTCCATATTCTTCCAGAATTCAGTTCTGTCTTTTGTTTCATGAAATATTCACCTGAAGTGTTTGAAACAAAATAGATGATGACATACATAGTAGATATTTAAAAACCTTGCCTTCCCCAATTGAATTTCCTGAGGTGCTAGATATAGTCTTCTCATACTAGTTGTATACATTTGATTTTACTTAAAAAACTTATATCACCTTGGCTCTATGTAATAAATCTATAACATCTATTCCTTGGTTATGTAATCTGGTTCCTCTTTTAACATTTAAATCTACAGGACCATTAAAATAATTCACTCCAAAGCGAACTTGGGGAAGCATCTAACATTCCAATTCTATTTTATACTTCAGCAAAATATGAAATGCTGCACCAGCTTTGCAAAGCACTCATTAGGCATTCTTGGATCAAAGAAGTTCACAACAATAGGACATTTTCCAACATCGGCGCCCGCCATGTGTGCCATGCAAGGATAATTTCTCACCGAATGTTTGGTCATGCCTCTTCTTGAACTCCATTACCTGAGAGTACCAGGCCCTCATGCCTCTGTGCTCTGGGTCAGGCCATTGCTTCTCCTCATCCTTCCAGCTTCTGCTGGGAAATTACAGCTCATATGCCAAAGAATTAGTCGTTTGCTCTAACATGGCCACCAGAGCCAAATACTGTGCAATTAACCACTCCTTGCTGGTGTCTTAAAAGCATGTGTTTCAGACCCAAGTCAGTATCGTGCCTCGCCTTCCCACATCAGCTATGCTTTCAGTTATAGCCATTCTGTGCCAAACCTCTCTGTGTTTGTCTCCCTAACCAGTGAATTTCAAGGGCAGATGTGTGGCTTGTGCATATAGGGCCTGGTCGGAAGGGCATCAATAGTTAATGAACTGAAGTCAAACCCCTAATGAATAAATTGTTGAGGGAGATTTTTTTTTCTTTTATTTTCCCATTAAAATGTAATGAAATGGCATTTCTAAAGGAGAGTTTTGGTGGGAGCACTTAAAGCAGTGAATTTAATATTAAGACTTCATGATATCATTAAAATATCCACAGTCTCTACTCATATTTCTATAGGATTTTATTTTTTGTAGATAGAATACTTGAAATTGAGCCTTTGGCATACTCTGAAAAGGAGGTTGCTTTAGATCTTGAAAGTGTGCTTTCTCCCTTTGAATTATAAAAGATAGCCCAAGTCTTTCATCAAGCTTCTGGAAACAGTGCCCAAAAGAAAACAAAATGCATCTTTATTCTCATTCACACAATATTCTATTCTGAGCATGTCAAGGTCTGGTGACCCTGCTTTTATCTTCGGCTTTTGTTTTTTGTCCGCCTCTGCTCAGGTCTCTCAAATGTTTTACTTGGGTTTGCATTTCTGTTCTTCCAGTGTTATCCGTATTTGAGGAGCACTTAACTGCATCCAATCTACCCATGTATGTCCTCTGTATTCCATCATCTTCTTTTATATGGAGTCACTTCCAGTACTGAAATGTTTGCACACTATCACCTCTATTGCACTTAAAACAGTAGGGTGCTTCAGGCATACAGCGCAGTGGTCAGGTATATCTACACAGCCTATGAAGCGGTCTCCCTAATAAGCCCAGTGCCCATCTGCCACCCTACATAATCTTTACAACATTATTGATTATATTCCCTGTATCGTATTTCATATCCCCATGACAATATTATGACTACTAATTTGTGCTTTGTAATCTCTTTACCTCCTCCCCCAACCCCTCCCATCTAGCACCCATCACTTTTACAGCATAGGGAATATAGTCGATGGAATTTTAACAGCTATAATATATATGCAATGTGAGAGGGGTAGTAGATTGGGAAGGGGGGGTTATCATTTTGTGAGAGGTGTAAATGTCTAACTATTAATGTTGCTTTGTGCACCTGAAACTAATAAAAACAGCTGGGTGCTAAGAAATCAATTTACTTGGTATATACAGAAAATAGAACTGATGCTCATCAACACATTTGTTCCATTAAAACAAACAAACAACAACAACAAAAGTAACTTTGTGTCTTGTAGTTCAGCTTTACACAGATTTGGTTTGAAGACATTTTTAAAATCGTTTATTCCCTGAAAAAGTTTTAAACATTTATTTTTCCAAAGCTATCACAATGGCAAGTGTCTTTACTTTGGCATTTTGTCAGTTTGCTCTCATTGAATGCAGCATACATGTGCTCTTTATGGGAAGTAATTATTTTTCATTTATTTAGTTGGAGACAAATGTTTCTTGAATTACCAGAATACAAGAATTTGAAAAATGTAAACATGCCCTGCTCCCACAGCTGTTTACTTTATCACTGAATTAATTTGAAAATTAAAAACATCCTATTTCATAAGAAATTATTGATTCTATTCTATTACAGGCAAAGTTAGAAAAAGTAGGAAGTATAAATTATTATTTAAGAGTCATCTATTTTGTGAAGCTCTTGCTGAAGAAATTTTGAGCTATAAGAACTCAATATGAAACTTCGGTTATAATTAAACAGCTTATAAAAAAGGAAAAAATACCCACTTGAGTATAATGCAAATTTATTTGGACATTTGCTTTGAAAGTTTGAATGGCACCACAGTTCTAAAAATTATAAGTTAATTATGGATAATTACTCGTTATAAAAGAAACTTACAATAACAAGCATTTTCATCATTTTTCTTAATACTAATTATGTGTTCTGGCATTTTGAGTTTTAAATTATTCTTGCACAATATTTCAAAATAGTTGTTAAAAGAGCACAGTGTTTTCAAGATTCAGAAGCACTGAGGAGGATGAACTCGAACATCAGAATCAAGGTAGATACAAGGAGATAGAGGTGAAATTCACATCACCTGATGTCTCACTTGTGAAATTCTCAGCTTTTAGAGTTTCTATCAATGATTCTGTTTACAGCTGCATTTGGAAGGTTGCTACTGTCTGTGTCCATCATATAATGAAAACTATGCTTTTGTTTTTTAGTAGTCATAGTTTGAGGTTTAAAAATTCTAATGTAAGCATCTAAAGCTAATTTTTTTTTGTTTGTTTACCATAGAATTTTACAAATTGGCTTTGCACTAAACTACTTAGTGTGCTGATTTGATATATTATGTTAGATGCTGGGTTCACAGGTGTAAAATAAATAACAATTTAATACAGTGCAGTAACAGGTATTGAAAATTAAGTGAAGAAGTGTGGACAAACATAATACTTATGCTTATTAAATTTCAAAACAGTAACATGCGGCTTTAAGTATATTGCACTTCTCTGAAACAAGTGGTGTACATAAATAGATACATGCACACCTGTAATATTCAACTGTTTTTGTTGTTAGTTTTCAAAATGCATACAACTAGAGTAAAATCCCTACTTTGGCAAAATAGACACCATATACGTATTTGCAACTGTTTTAGGCAAATCGGGTAAACCAGGCATAAACATAATAAACAGTGCTATTCTTTCTTATGTCACTTTTTAGCCCTACTCATTAGCAGAAAGGGAAGGTGACTTTATTATTATTTTTTTCATTGTTTCTGCTGTTGTGGGGCTTGGGGAAGTGATAACAGGATATCTCCAAATAGCCTCTGAAGACCAATTAATGAGAGGAAGACATGGCATGTGCAGTCTGTGCTTCAGTTAAATGCCTCCTGTAAGCGGTACTCAGTAGAGACACAAATACCATCTATGCCAACTGTGCTCATGCTATCCTCATACACAAATTATCCTTTGGAGAAATTAATTCCTAAATAGTAAAATAGTTTCTTTCAGTTTACTGATGAACCAATTATATTTCACCCATGAACCTATTATATTTCACACTGTAAATAGTTTTGATCTTTTCAATTGCTCTGTCATTCTAAGTGTACAACTTAGTCCCTAATATACCAAATTAAAAGCTGCACTTGAAATTACATGACACTGGTGTTCCTAGGAGAAAAGCTCTCATTTGGAAAACATGTCAAGTCTTCACACATTGATCTTTACCTTTAACACAATTACAGCTTTAAAAATCCCAATGGGATTCCTTAGTTTGTTAGTTTGCTTAACTCTTCATTTGAGAACTTGATATAATAATGCTAATTTTCATCTATGGATGAACAGCAAAGAGATATGTGAATAGGAATGGCATGAAATTCCTGAACTTATGATTGAGCAAATACATAATAAAGCAAAAAAAAAATAGTTGAATACATTTTCATTCTAGTGTAAGTGTAGACAAGTCAAAGAGGAGTCAATAATCCAGACGATCCAATTTTTAGAAATAGTTAATATTTATAATATAGATAGTTAGCTAACTCTAGGATGTACTAGGTTCTTTTGAAGTTTTCTTCAGACATAAATTAAGTTATTCTCCGACCCACATCAAGTATCATAACCTCATTTACAGTTGGCACAGACACCAAGTGTCTCTGAGCTTTCTCAAGGTCACACACACAGTACGACACAGCACACTTTGTTTCCTGACTTACACTCTTAAATATTATGAGAAAGGGGATGTTTAAAGTCCATAGTGTGGGGAAAAAAAAGATTACATTAACAAGTATTTTTTAGTTGACGTTGAATTATTTGGAAAAACAAGTTAAATGCTTACCTGCTGGCATATGGAGAGAGAGATGCTTGTTTAATTTAAGATATAAATACAAAAAAGAAGACAATAAAATGAAGGGCTATCTATAAAGTTTTGGAGAGAAGCATGCTTTTTAAAGTGATGCACAACTGGTTTCTCTAAATTATAAGGAGCTCTTACAAGTCAATAAGGAAACATGATTTCTCAGAAGAACACTTGGCTAAATAGTAGAAAAAGATGACATTTTAATTACAAATTAGAAATAATAACTAAATGTAAAGAGTGACTAATTTTAATGATACAAATGGATTGTTAAAATGTTGATAAAGGACATTAGCCAGGATTTGATGACCAGGAGCCTGTTCTTTAACTGGTGTGATATAAGGCAGTGCACGTTCTGGTAAGACAGTTGGTCATTCTATGTGAAAAATATGAAAATATATGCATACTCTTTGAACCATAAATTCTACTTGTAATGAAGTATTACAGATTCATTTCAAGTAAGAAAATGTCCAAGAGCAGACACCTGAGTTAATAAACTACTGGATGTGACCTACCATGTAAAGAATACTCAGGGAGTCAGAGACTTTCGCCAAGAAGTTAGCTATAGTTCTTTGAAATAATGTGAGCCGTTGAGGAGTTTGACTGTTTTAATACAAATTTTGTATTTTTTCATGAGATAGAGATGAAAACCACTCTGCAAGAGATTTTTAAAACTGTCTTTAAAATGGTAATGTACATTTTAAATATAAAATATAGTAGAGTTCATATTTCAAAATATGTTATCTACTGTGAAGCATAAGTAAAATAATCAGTATAATGTTTCATGTAAAATTGTCTTTTACAATGTGTCTTCCCAAAAAAATTTAAGCTGAACACAGTTTTGCAATAAGACTATTAGATGAGTGTAACTTGAGGAGAATAGCATTTTGTGTTAATACATTAACAGTCACGGAATACAAGGATATCCAATGATTTCTGTTGCAATTTATTGTGGCAATACTCCTTCCACCACCCAAGACATTTCTCTCATAAGGTTTTATGCTTAAGAGTATGTATTAATTGAAGTTCTCCAAATAAACAGAACCAATAGGGTGTGTGTGTGTGTGTGTGTGTGTGTGTGTGTGTGTGTGTGTGTGTGTGTGTGTGTAGTTTAGTATAAGGAATTGGCTCACGTGGTTATAGATGTTGTTCAGCCCCCAAATCAACAGGTGAGCCAATAGGCTGTGGACCCAGGCTCTGATGTGTGGTTGTAGATTTGAGTCTGGAGGTCTTAGAACTAGGCAAACCTGCGGTATGGTACTAGTGAAAAGGCCTGTAAACTCAAGACCCAGGAAGAGCATATGTTTCAGTTCAAAAGCTGTCAGGCAGGAGGAATTCTCTCTTACTCAGGAGACCTTCAGCATCTTTGTTCTATGAGGCTTTCAGCTGATTGGATGATGCCCAACCACATCCAGTAGAGGAAATAGCTTTACTCATTTATATTGTAAATGTTAACCTCCCTCAAAAACACCCTCACAGAAATAACCAGAACAATGTCTGGCCAAATATTGGAGCACCCTGTGCCCCAATCAAGTTGAAGCATACAATTAACAATCTCATAAAAGAATGTGAGTGTGTGTATGTATGTACCATATTTCCCCATGTATAAGACACACCCTTTTTTTGAAAAATTTGGGGTCTAAAAACTGGGTGTGTCTTATACATGGGGAAATATGGCATATGCATATGTGTATATATATTGTATAATATGTATGTGTAAGATAATACATTATCTATTATACAATAATGTGACATAAATATATAAATATCCTTTTTGAATTGGGTAATAGATCCTAAATATGCCCATCGATAGGCTTTTGTTATTTAATTTGAGCAGTGTACTATGTTGGTTTGATAATTTCTTCATTTGAATGATAAAGGTAGAAAATGGAGACTTCTTACGTAGAGACATTTCTGCAAGTTATCTGCTATTGCTGTCCTCTTATACAGAAATCTCTCATTTACTCTTCTTTGAAGACATTTCCACAGGCTTTTTGAATATCAGGCCCCTCTGACTTTTCTTAGAATAAGCCATATGGAATCTTTTTTTGTTGTTGTTGTTGTTATATTATTCTAGCTTGAATTTCTTATTCCTTAGGACAGAAGACAGAGCACACTCAGACCCCTCAGGTCCTCAGAACCTTGATTATAACGGAGACAAAATCCTTGTTTTTTGCTGTTGTTAATTAATAAGGAAATCTTTGTTTAGAGATTGCTATGGTTGACTTCCCAATGTCCATTCCAATCCAAATCATGGTCAACCCATGCATCTACTAGCGATTGGTGTGTCACTGAATGTTTGACCCAGTGCATACCAGTGTAGTGTAAAAGAAGAGTTCTGAGAGAGCTGGTGAGAAAGGGTCACCGCTCCTCTGAAGAAGACACATAAAAATGGGGCTCCCTTTTTTCCCTGAACATTGACATATCAGTATGTCACTTTTCCGTCTACTGGAGCCATCTAATAATGCTGAGGGAGGCTAGCTTAACCCGTCTTATAGATATTGAGCATGAGACAGTGGAGGCCAAAAGGTACCTTATGGAGTTATTAAGCTGCTGCGTATCAACCAGATCTAGAGCACACTCTACCTGTAGACATGCTTGGGAATATAAACATAAATAAAAATTCTTATTGTTTAAGCCAGTTTGATTTGTAAATTTCAGATATTTGCCACTCCTGATATAATGCTAATAATAAAAATAGCAAAGATAGGGGAGTAACATACTTATTTCATTAAAAGTACTTAAATCTCTATAAGCAAACATTTAAACTAATAATATACAAGCAACATATCTATAATGGTTGCTACAGACTTTCAAAGTGTGGTCGATCCCTGAACCTAATCTTGGTGGGCCTGTTTCATGAAAACTGCTCTACGTCATCGAAAGTCATCTGGAGACTTTCCTCTAGGTGGACTTACTTTTATTTAGACAAGGTGATAAAGATCCAGGGAAACAGTGGATGCCCACTACCTTCAAATAGCTATTTCACTATTCTCACAGCCTTTCAGATTAAATATCTCTTGAGTTGTGTGTAGACAGCCATTTCAAATATTTTCTAAAATCTCATATCTAAGGTATTATTATATTGTGGGAGATTTTCAAATTAGAGTGGAGAAGTCACTGGAAATATTGTTTCTAAAATATGCCATTGCTATATTTTGTGTTTATAAAATAGAGATGTTTAACAATATTGCGATTTTTATTTAATGAGTTTTTTTTTTTTAACGTAGATTGTCTTTCTTACAATAGCTCTCAGATACTTCATTTAAGAATCCAAAGTTCTATAGATAATACAGCTTGAGTCTATTGAATGGTAACATACGAGTATTCTTTGAATCACACTGATAACCCAAACCCTTCCCCTCTCAAACCTTAGAAAACCAAATATTAAAACGTGTGCTGAAGGAACCAATAACAGATTCCAGAATGTACATAATTCTGTTTGCCATACCTTTGCCTCAGTTAGAGTATATCATATATGTCAGCTTTGAAAATACTTATAAACATATATGGAGAAACCAATTCCTTGAATCCATTATAAAATACTTTGCTTATGTATTTATATATTTTCCCCCCAAATAATCAAATTAATGGGAATATTTCTATTCATATAAATATTATTTCACTGTCACTATGAAATTTTCAGTTACAGCCAATATTTTATGTGGTTTTCATATGTGGTATCATGCTTTGCTTCTTTAAGTTCCAAAGAAACCTATTCAGCACATTGTAAACATCAAAAAATAATGTTAACAATGACTCTGATAATCACTATCATAAAGAGAATCATAATCACAAGCAATGGCCTCTTGAACAGCTCACCCTAAGACATAATTGGATTTGAGTTTTTCTTGTACCTAAAGAATATATAAGTAGAGAGGCTATATTCAGCATAATTGAATGATTGTGTGTATATAAAAGAACAATATTCTAATCATGGAGGAAACAAGGGTAATTCTGAACAAATTAGGGAAGTAATTCAAGCAAAGAAAATCCTTTCTAAGAATAGCTGAATGAGGTGCATGTTATACAAATAAAGGCATAAAATAGGAGGAAATAGGAGCATCTTTCCTTGAGAAACACAGTGTTCAATTTTTAAGTATGTAAGACTACACTGCAATGTAGAGAGTCTGCATGTAAATAAGGACATTGTTTCCTATTGGAGACTGAAAAAAGTATTATCAATTATATATGAATCTATTCCTGTTTGCTGAAAAGCAAATTATTTAATATTCTAATTGAGAAGTCACAAAGTCCATTTAAATTGAGCTTAAAATACATTAATCCATGATAACAAACATGTATTTTAATGACATTTATTTCTCCCTACATGAAGCAAGGTCTAATGGCATAATGTACTCCTATTTTGTATATTTGTAAGGTAAGATTTAAGGAACTTGCTTATGGTCACACAGAAAGTAAGTTTCAGAATCAGGTTTGAAACCTAAGTATATATGATTCCAATTTCCTGTTTTATACTAATATTAAATACTTAGGAATGAGGGCAAAAATGTTTTTTTGTTGTAGGAAACTAAAACAATCAATGCAATTTGAGATAAAAACCATTTGAATTATAATTTGGAAAATATAACTTTAATCCCTTGAAACATAATAAATTCAGTTGAATATTAAAAAAAAAGTTTATTCCTATAATATTTTTCATATAAATATTTAAAAAGTCATAAATCAGTTGTGTAATAATCTGTGCTTAAAGCTGTTGTGGAGCTTCAATGGTCAAGTGTCTGACTGAGCATATGTTTAGTTGAACAGCACTGATGAATATGTGGAATCAGAGAACACCACTCAGTATTTACAGATGGCTCTGATACAGGCAGAACTATTTTTTATTGAGGAAATACCTTGAAATAGATAAGCATGGACATTAAACCTGGAAGAGGAAAGAGATAAGAGTCACCCCAATAAAATTTAATTAAAAAAAAAGTGATCTTCAAAGTGTCTTGGGAATGACATTTTGCTGCTATTTCTCCACACCTCTACCCCTGCTAATCCCTCCACTGTATCCATCCAAAATGTGCAGCAGAATAAATGACCTCCAGACGAACTGGGGGAAATACTTTCTTAATAAATTGACCCCCTGCATGGGAGCAGGGAGGACTCCACACTTGGAGATTGACACTTCATAGTATAAACTGTATTTTAAATGAGAGAAGGATAGAGTGTTTTTGATGCAAGCTCATAAAAATACTCCAGTGCAAAGCCATGGAAACAGTAAGCATTATCAACATAAGAGCCTGACTGTCACCCGATCAATCAGTGACAAAGGCAGTGATGGTAGATTAAAATGATCCCAAGTATATATTTCTTTGTTTAATATAGTTATGGAATTAAGATTCATCAGAAAGTTAAGAAAATCAGCACCAAGAAACATAATGAAGAGAGTGAAAAACAGATCTGATCTCTGAGGACATAACTAATACAAACAAGAAAAGAGAATCTTTTTTTTTTTTTTTTTTT
>NW_017732233.1:442215-463746 GCF_001890085.2 Hipposideros armiger
GAGCTCTTAACCAACTGAGCCACTCGGCCAGCCCGAGAGAATCTTAAAAAGACTTACATAAGTGAGATTCATTGAGTCCAGCAATGAAGTAAGAATAGGATATCTTGCAACAAGGAAATCAGAAAAAAAGAACAAAAAAGAACAATTCTTAGAAATTTATCGATATATAAATGTTAATAAATATCTATCGATCTACATAGATAAATGCAAATATATGAGTGTAGATACTAGATAGACAAATTAAAAATAATATTAAGGAGGAACTTTTAATGAAACAAGCAGACTTCAAACTCAAAGACTCACTGAAGCTCATGAAGGACAAAAAATAATGTTCTTCAAAGAGATGCATTTCTTAGAAATTTCAGAGCCCATTGAAAAATCACACATAGGTCTTGAAGAAGGTGAGGAGGAATTCTGGGGAGTTCAGCTGATGAAAATCATTTTAGTTATTGGCTTATTTTTGGGCTTAATCCTCAATTAACTTGATTTATAAACTTAAAATGGCCCTTTATTATTTAATCAAAAGATATATGCAAACAAAACAAAAAACCCGGAGACCTTAATGAATTCCTGATGCCTGGATGTATCTTTGGAAGAAGTGGTATTTTAACATGTTCAGGAATTAAAGTCTCTGATTTTTATTTTAATAGGTAAAGTTTATTTAAAGCTGATTTTTGCCAGGCACTGGGTTAAGTCTTTTAATGTAACATCCTATGAAATTTTCTGAACCACACAAATAGTAGATGCTATGAGTAACAGCACATTGTAAATGATTAATTGTGTCTTAATACTTAATGCATTTGAACTCAAAAAACATTGCTAGTAAATAAGAGAAACTTTTGAAAGAAACAGTATGGCATCAACCTTCCACACTGCTGTGTCATTTCCCATAAATAATGCAAAATAATAATTAATAAGTTACATGTATAGATTTTTAGAATTTTATTAAATTATTGAGATGACATTGATTAATAAGATTATGTAAGTTTCATAAGTGTACAGTTCTATGATACATCATGTGCACATTGAATTGTGTGTTCACCGCTCAAAGTCAAGTCTCCCTCCATCACCATATATTTAACCCCCTTTACTCTCTTCTGCCTATCCTTCCTTCCCCTCTGATGACCACTATACTGTTTTTCTGTATGAGTTTTGTTTGTTTTGTTTATTTATTGCTTTCTGTTTCATACCCCACATACGAGTGAAACCATATGGGTTTTGTTCTTTTCTGTCTGTAAAATCTCTGAGTTTTGCATTTTCTAGGATCTCTCAGTCACTGCTATGCCAACCATGGTCTTGCAGAATACTTCTTCAGTACTTTTGAGAAGTTACCAGGAAAATTGTACCTAATTATTAAGAGGCAACTTGAGAAAATCAGCTTCTGCCGTGTTAACTCACTCTAGGAATAAGAGGAAACCCATGGCTACATGACAGTATCACACAACCATTTTGATAATGTCCAGAGACATCTAAGTATTTAATCATTTCATTTCTCAATTGACAGACAATATTCATATAATGTCACCAATCTCTGATCTACTCTCATTTCTGGATTCCAACCATTCCTTGATACCTATAGATGAGATTAGAATGGGTGAAGAATAGAGTAAGGTAAGAAATACCCCCTGCTCACCTTACTTGCTATCTCTATCTATGCACCTATGTATGTATGTATACATGCATGCATGTATGCATCTTTATCTATATCTATCTATCATCTATATATTCTACTATCCTCATTGTAAAGCTTCAGATTCTCCATCCTACTGGAGCAGACATGTTTTTTATACTAATCAGATCAATAGCTGGGTTCTTAAAACTCTCAATTCTATTCCAGTGATCTGTATGTCTATATCCTAAATACAGTAATACACTATCTTGATTACTCTTGCTTTGTAGTGAGATTTGAAATCAGGAAGCATGAGTTTTCTAACACTGTTATACTTTTCGAGAGATTGATTTGGCTATTTTGAGTCCCTTGTTTATCCACATCACATTTAGGTTCAGCTTGTCAATTTTGTCTAAGATGTCAGCTGGCATTTTAGAGGAGAGTTCATTTAATCTGTAGATCATTTGAGAGTATTGCCAACTTAATATTAAGTCATCTTATCCATAACAGTGGATGTATTTTGGTAAATTTAGGTTTTCCTTAATTTCTCTCAACATTTTTTTGTATTGGGTTGTCAGAAAAGTCATGATGCATTTTTGCAATGAAAGATATAGAGAAATACATCATGACTTTTCTGACAACCCAATAGTTTTTAAGAATATAGGTTTTGCCCTTTTTTTTTGTTAAAATCTTTCCTAGGTAAAGGATTTTTTGATGATATTATAAATTGAATTATTTTCTTAGTTTCATTTTCCACTTGTTCATTGCTATTGTATGGAAATACAATTTATGTCTGCAAAATGATGTTGGATTCATCACCCTTTTTGAACTTATTGAAGATTTTCTATGTACAACAGGATGTCATCTATAAGTACAGTTTTCGTTCTTCCTTCCCAGTCTGATTTTATTTTAT
The DNA here is from genome assembly GCF_001890085.2 of Hipposideros armiger. NCBI lineage: Eukaryota > Metazoa > Chordata > Mammalia > Chiroptera > Hipposideridae > Hipposideros > Hipposideros armiger. The sequence continues at coordinate 444,738 of NW_017732233.1, forward strand.
TGTCTTGCCTAATTGCCCTGGCTAGAACCTCCATGACATTGGTAAAGTTGATAAAAGTGAACATCCTTGTCTTATTACTGATCTTCGGATGAGGGCATCTAGGCTTACGACATTGTTTGACATAAGCCGTATTTTCATCAGGGTAAGGTAGTTCTCTTCTGCACCTAGTTTGTTGAGTCCTTTTTATTATAAAGCTTTGGATTTTGTCAACTGCTCTTTCTGCATCCACTGAGATAATTGTGTCATGATCTGGTTATGATATATTATAAATAATTGTTTTTAAGGATATTACAACTATCTTGTATTCCCAAGATTAATCCCACTTGGTCATAATGTATAATTGTTTTCATAAGTTGATATATTTGGTTAGCTAGTAGTTTGTTGAAAATATTTGTGTCTATATACATAAAATAGTTTGGTCTGTAGTTTTCTTGTGATTGGTTTCTCAAATTTTGCAATGGAAGTAACACTGCCAATATAGAATTAATTGAAAATTATTCTTTTTATTTCTCTTTTTCAGAAGAGTTTGTGAAGACTTGGTATTACTTAAGATTTTGGTAGACTTCACCAGTGAAGGGATCTGGGGTTTGGTTTAATTTGGTGCAACATTTTTAAGTTAGTAATTCAAACTTGCCATTGGTTATGGGTCTAGTCAGATTTTCTATTTTATTAGTTTCATAGTTTTTGTTTTTCCAGAAATGTGTCCATTTAATCTAAGTTATCTAATTTGTTAGCATACTGTTGTTTATAATATTCTCTTATATTCATATTATTCCCATAATATAAGTAGTAGTATATCATCTTTCATTGTTGATTTTAGTAACTTGAGTCTTTTCTGAAAAACATCTTGGGTTTTGCTAATGTTATCTCTTTTTTTCCTAAGCTATGTCCTTCATTCTGCTTGCTCTAGATTTAGTTTGCTCATTTTTCTAGCGTCTTAGTGTGGAAGGTTAGGTTATTGATTTGAGATACGTCTTCTGTTTTAATATATTTACAGCTATAAATTTCCTTTAAGCACTAGTTTTGCTTCATTTCAAGAGTTTTGGTATACATGTCTTCGTTTTCAATTTTCTCAGAGTATTTAAAATTTTTCCTTTCTATATCATTATAGTAAGGAAATAGCATTGGTTATTTAGGATATTGTTGTTTAAATTCAACATATTGTGAATTTCCCAAATTTCTTTTTGTTACTGATTTTTTATATGTTTATTAAATTTATTAGGGTTACATTAGTTAGAAAAATTATATAGGCTTCAAGTGTACAATTCTATAATACTTCATCTATATATTGCATTGCATATTCACCACCCAAAGTAAAATCTCCTTCAACACCAAATATTTGACCCCCTTTACCTCCTTTTACCACCCCTTTTCCCACTTACTCTCTGGTAACCACTAAACTATTATCTGTATCTATGAGTTTTTAATTCTTTGTTTGTTTATCTTGTTCATTTGTTGCTTTCTGTTTTATATCCCACATATGAGAGAAGTCATATAGTTCTCAACTTTTTCTGTTTGACTTATTTCAGTTAGCATGATAATCACATCCATCCATGTTGTCGCAATCGGCAGTATTTCATCTTTTCTTATGGCCAAGTAGTATTCCATTGCGTATATGTGTATAAACCACATCTTCTTTATCCAGTCATATATAGAAAGACACTTCGGTTGTTTCCATGTCTTGGCCACTGTCAATAATGCTGCAATGAACATATCCATAAAGATATATGATTTTTAATTTTGTTCCATTGTGGTCAGAACATATACTTTATATTTTTCTAATTCTTCCAAATATATTGAAGCATGTTTTATGACCTAATATGTGATCTATCCTGGAGAATATTTCCTGTGCACTTGAGAAGAATGTATATTCTGCTGTTGTGTGGAGTGCTTTCGAAATATCTGTGATCTACTTAGTTTTGAGTGTTGTCCAAATCTTCTGTTTCCTAGTTTATCAACTGTGTAATTATTCTATCCATATTGGATGCAGGTTTTTAAATTTTTGTACAGTATATACATATATGAGGTTTCATCGAGGAATATAGTGAATGTTTAAATAAAAAACAAAAACTATTATAGTAAAAAACACATTGCCGTTACTCCAAATACTCCCTCTCACTGCGAACACACTTATCCCATCATTCTTGCCACTTTCTGAAGCAGCTCTGGAAGTCCTCTTTTGTGAGTGTCTTCACTTTACCCTCCATCATGACAGTGCTCTGTGTCACACATCGCTTCTGGTCTGACAATTTCTGTCATATAAAAACATCATGGTGTGTCCTCATCCACCTTATTCACCTCATCTAGCACCCTGTGACTTCTGGTTCTTCCCTAAAGTAAAAATGACCATAAATGGTAAATGTTTTGAATCTATTCAGGACATTGAGGCAGCCATGACAGTGCAACTAAAAACACCCATGAAAGAGGACTTTCAGAACTGCTTCACAAAGTGGTGAGAATAATGGGATAAGTGTGTTTGAAGTGAGGGGAGTATTTTGAAGGGGATTAATGGCAATGTGTCTTTTACTGTAATATATTTTTATCTAAACATTCCCTGTATCTTTTGATCACACCTTGTATGTAATTCATATACCTTCTTGATGTATTGACCTAATTTTGTATTACAAAAGCCCTTTTATCTCTAGCTAAAAGTTTCGTTTTAAAATCTAAATTGGCTGATACTTGTATTGTTCTATATGGTTGCTCTTCTTATGACATGTTTTTCCATCCTTTTACTTTCAACATACTCATATTTGTGTCTTTGAATTTTAAATGTTTTTTGCAGAGAACATATCATTTTTCAATCCAGTCATCTCTGAATTTTGATTTGATTGTTTAATCTATTTGCATTTAATGTGATTGATATACTTGGATTTACATGTGTTATTATTATTTTTCTTATATATCTCAGGTCTTTTTTGTTTATGTTTCTCCTTAATTCATTCTTTTTTTTTTTTTTAAGTGGAGCTTTTCTAGTATGTCATTTTCATTTTTCCAGTAATTTTTTGCTACTATATTTTTTAGTCATTTACTTAGTGCTGCTATTGAAGTTACCACATACATATTAACTCACCAGGGTCTACTTCATATATATTACTAGTGAGAGTAGAAGCTTTACTCTTTTGTGTTCTTATTCACATTTTTTATGTTATTTGGGTTATGGAAATTCCATCTGTATGTCTTGAAACTCAACAATATGTTATTATAATTATTACTTTTTATAATTTCATTTCTTTTTTAGAAGCTGAGTAAAAGAAAGGAGAACAGTTAATTGTTACACAGTTTGTTATTTTAACCTTATTTACAACTTCTGTTTCTCTTCATTAGTTCCAGTGAATCTGAGTTACCATCTGGTGTCATTTTTTTACTCCAGTGCAGCTTTGCTTTTATCTGCCTAGTTTGTACTGTTATTGTCAAATACAGTACATGTCTCTATATTATAGTACCGATAATACAGTTGCATATATATGTGTGTCTGTGAGTATGTTATTTAAAAATTTTTTTTTAAATCAGTTAAAAAAGGTGAAGAGTGTATACTGTCTTGTAGGATTATATTACCACCTTTTCTGATTGCTTTCTCTCCCATCAAATCTCCTGTGTCTGCTCCAGGGGTGGGTGTGGGGATAGTGGCATGCTCTTCTTAAGGTGACAACCCAGCTTTTTGAGCAAGAACTTGGGTGGGGCAGAGGCTTCTTGTCTTCCCTCCTTGCCTTTCCAAAGTAAAAGTTTAATGCCATGAGTGAGTTGGAATGAAGACCATTGGGGACCAGTACTCTCAGCCTACTGTGTATCAGTGGGAGCTACCAGTTGGAGGAAGAGATCCCAGATCTCTCAGCAGCTCTTGCCTAGAATAGAGTCTCTGCTTGGGATGGTAAGAAATGGCAATGTCCTAAATCTTCTGCAGTGATTCTGCACTCCTGGATTGAAAACCAGGGGGAAATGGAGCCTGTGTTCATGGCTTCCCAAACCCAAAGTGGAGATTCCCTTATGCTAAACTAGGCAGCAGTGGAGGGAGGCAGCAGGTCATTGTTCATGTGCCATAGATTCTGGCTGTTCTGTTCTTCATCTCCACCAGTTCAGTTATTTATATGTAACAATATAAGAGCATCAGGGTCAAGTGTGAGAAAGTCATTCCACCCATGACCAAACCAGATGTTGTCCATTTGGCTGCACTTTAAACTTGAGAAAATATTTTTTACCTGAAGTTTCCTAAGGCAGGTATCTTAACTATAGGATACAAAAGTAAATCAACTGGAGCATAGCAAATGTTAGACAGAGTAGGCTATTACCAGTGGCCTTATGTAATGTGATGTGCTCTCCTGAAAAGAGTCATGAGGGCCATAACCGTGGGATCTTCTGCTAGACTGAGCCCTAGGACCCTGCTGTACTTACTCTGTTGATCTTTCTTATACTCAGGAGTTTCCAGCTACTCAGTGTTTTATATTCTCACTTCGTACTGGGCATTCATGTGTCTGCTCAACATATTATGTCCTTGCAGTACAATGTCCAAACTCTCATGGAATTCTACCTTTCTTCTCAGATGATCACAACTAATGCACTTTATATAATTTACCCTAATCCCCAAAGTGTCTCATCTCATCTGGAAATGGACAAATGCTTTCTAATATTTTAAGCTGAAGGGAGAAAGTTAATATGAAAAAGAATAAGGTATATTAAATTACATTGCTGCTCAGTATTTGTATAATTCTGAACGGGCTAAATTAATCTATGTATTTTGCATTACTTAGTCATTCATGTTCATTAAAACTTAAGGGACTATGTCTTTATCTCACCAAAAATTCCAGGACATATTAGTATTTTAAACAGTTAGTTACTATGTTTTAACCATATTACACCACATTTTAAGATGTGTATGCTTAAGATATCAATAGTTTATTGCTGATTTTTTCCTAGATATTTATTTTTTAAGTAGAGGTAGCTCTTTTTAAATGATTTAAGTTCATTGCCATTATATTACTAGACAAAAAATTTACTTTTTTTTTAACTATGTCCTATTTATTTTTCTCAATAATTGTTTATTGCACAAATATATGTGGTAGTTTGGTAATTAACTATACTTAAAATTTTAATCAGTTAAATCAGTAGATAATGGAAGTTAAAGAACAAATATTCTTGAAATAAAACTAAATGTGGTATTTTAAGTTCCATAATTATTCTTCAATACAAAGTTTATTTTTCTTGTTATTGCTTTTGTTATTTATTTTATAGCAAAAGATTAGGTAGGTAGAAATTAGACTATGGAATTGGTTTGTATGTGACCCTATTAATTTCCTGATATATCTGAAAGTGAAAATAGGGATATTAAAAGATTATAGGACCCTTGTCTATACTCAGAATTAAATATATAAGGTAAAATATATAATATCTATTGGTGCAAAAGCTATAGATATATAAACCACTGATACACCAGTGGAAAATTCAAAAAGGAACAGATTTGGTAAAACCTTGTGATCATTCTAAAATTATACTTGTGAGATCCTTTTGTCTTCATATCACCTAGAAAGATGCAAAAATATAGTCTTAACTATACGTTATTCCAAAAGATTGTATTACTAGAAATCTCCCTAAGTGATTATACTCACTGAATTGAATTTCAAATAAAGTGTTGCTTCTGCTGAATATGGGCTATATCAATAGTGCCTTAAAGTTCTATATTAAATGCACACAGACTACAGTCCCATACTAGTTGGAACAACTCTAGAGAGCTTTGAAAATTCTCCTTGTAGGAAAAGGATAATATGAATATAGCAAGATTATGTTGCTATGACAACTATGACTTCTCTATTTCTAGTTTTTTTTCATTTAAACTTCAGCCTTTGGGTTTTATTGCCATTCCCCCCACTAATCTAGCTGATACATACGTGAAAATGCTGACTAAAGTATAACAAGGAAAAAATATTCATAGCATTTTTTGAAATATTATCCCTCAATAAAAAGAAAATTTAAAGTCATAAAAATGCTGACACCAACAGGCTAAATGCTTATTTCCAATAATACCATAAATATGTATGTGTGTATAAAGAATGTTATTAAGAATATACTCTTTGATTAAAAAATGAGTTTTAGAATAAAGCAAAGGCAATAGCAAAATTAAATACAATAATCTCTCTTGTGAATACATTTTTGCTATATAACACAGGAAAGATTTTGTTGGGGTCAACCAATGAATTATATCTCATCACTTAAAAAAATCACTATACATATATACATACACATACATCTCCATTTTATTTGTGGAAGATTATGTATGTTAAAATATTTTATGGTATATATTATGTTTCTAATACTTAAATAAAGTGTCATATATTGGGTTGTCAGAAAAGTCACGATGCATTTTTGCAATGAAAAACATAGAAAAAAATACATCATGACTTTTCCAACAACCCAATATAATCTCTACAACCATGCTTTGGAGTAAAGCCATTTTTGGCATGTTTAGATAATTTATATAACTTAAGTGAAATGATTAAAAATTGTTAGAACATCAGAATTTGAATCCATATGTGGTAAAATTTGTGTTGGAAATTTGGTCTAGTACTTCTGTTATTAATCTTTTAGAGATTACCTGATAACTTTTGGCATAGACGTTTCTTTAGATTGATTTGCAATAACTTAAAGAACAAAAACATTTGTGTGCTGAAGCCCAAGCTCATACATCAGTAATACATTTATTTTTCAAGTAAAGTAAATAAATAATATTTTCAGTTGGATACTTTAAATTAATTTAAATCCATTTTTTTTACCGGTATAGAGAGAGGTACATTCCAATTTTTTTGAAGTTCTAAAAAGATTAATTCTTTGATATGATTTGTAAAGAGAAAATTTCTTCTCTCCCCCAAAATGTGTGTGTGTGTGTTGTATAGAAAACTAGTCTAGAAATATATATTCTCTTTTTGGGAAATTTTAAGACTTCAATTTAAAAACTATATTCAAATGTATATTAATGATCTATAAGCAGCAGCTGTTTTTCATATAAATTTATATTTTATACATGATTTTTCTCCCCAGGCTTTCTTAAGGATTTGTGTGTGTGTATGCACAGACACATATATTCACATACACACACACAAACTCATATATATTACATGAAAATCTTATATGATTTTAACTAAGACATTCTAACAGTTAACTAGTATCATTAAAAGGCTCATCTCTCTTTATATTTCACATATATTGTGAATATTTTTTCAGGAAGGAAAAATGAGGCAATGAAGTACAAATACTACCTTTAGTAAAGCTACACTTTTACTGTGTGGATGTTACAGATCACATAGGATACATTATGTTGAGTTAGTTATGATAAGTGGCGACATCACTTTTGACAGGTAAATATATTGGAATTATGAAAAGGTAACTAATTTCCCCAAAGGCACATAATACTTAAATTATAGAACCAGCAATTTAGAAACTGATATAACTGAGTCAAGTTCCATTTTCTCCAATAGTCGAATTGAGTTCTTAAATGAGGCAAGATGAATAGTCAACAAGGAATAATCTATCATAATTATCAATCAAATTGGTTTTGTTCAAGTAAAAACAATATCTGAACTTTACGAAACACAGCCATTGCCTTTTGACAAATTTACATGGTTACCTCATGTAAGGGACTCCATAGTACTATATTGTAGCTATCTTATGCATCTCTATTTTATATTTATTTATTTATTTGTACCTCACTTTCCTTATATTTTAATGCTAAAATAACTAAAGACTAGAGCCAGGCTTTTATGGAACTTAATTAAATAATGTGTGAAAAGCTGTGAACTCAGAATGTACTCTATATATTATTTTCCCTTTCATCCTCTAGATTACGATTTCTCAACAGTTTTTGCAAATTTATTTATTTTTTCAATATTTTATTATGATGTTTCTCTAAAAATATTGAAAATTCAATGATCGACAAATAACCCCAATAGCTACTATAACCAAATACTGAAGCATTAGGAGCAATGGCCATCCGGCTGCAGTTCTAATGGTGAATATTTACTGGATGCCAGGCACTTTGTAAGGATTCAATGCTTATTAGCTCATTTACATTTTACAAAAAACTGGAAGAAAGAGGTCATAGTGTCATTTTCTTTTTAAATTTCAGGAAACAGAGAAACAATGTACTTCAGAAACTTGTCTAAAATCTCACAGCTAGTCAATAGAGGAGCTAGGAATCACACCCAGGTAGTGTGTCTTTAAAGATTTAACTTTACATCTGTTAAATCCTTAGATGAAGAATAGGAAACCCATACAGGTATTGTCAAATGGAGGTCCCAACACTTTCCCAATCTTCAAGTGTGGGCACACCCTCTATTTCCTCACAGGGTAGAGCCTAGGATGACCTTGTGTGCAGGATGGCCGATTCTGAAAGAGAGACAGAAGAGGCTAATGTCAGTGCTCCTTCGCTGCTTCTACCAACATTACTAATCAATTGCAGTCACTGCAGTCCAGGAAGGAACCAGTGAGTTCAGGTGTGTTTCTGAAAGAGAGTTTTCTCCATAAGGAAATATTAGAAGTTTGGGATGAATACTCGCTTAATTAATAACAAGAATGCTCTATAACTTATTATTTGTATTCATTTGTGATTTTATAGACTCAGGCTTATAAGGGAAGAAAAAAGCCTGATTTTACATGAAAATGATGGGTAGTTCATCAATTTAAAGTTTTATATAGGCAAAAATATGACATCATGGCTGCATATAAATTAACTGACAGTGTTCATAGAAGTTAAAAGAGGAAAAAGTGGTGGGAGAAATGAGTCACAGCATGACACATGATGAATCTGCTGAACTAAAAAACATAATGATTCACAAGGAAAATGGCAATTTAATTTTAATATTAAATCACTGTTCATATAAATGTATTTTAGAATTTTTACTGGTTTTGTGCATATTTCTTTTGAAAATATGCATAGGATTATAAATGTAAAAACTAAAAATAAAGAAATTTATACCACATTTTACTTTTAAATATTTTTACTTAACATAATAAGGTTAATTAAGTAAACAGTGATAACAACTGATTTTTCTTTTTACTCATTTAGAACTCTGTGAATGACTCAGAAAGGGGTACAGTAATTTTAACTTAATTTGAAAGTTCATTTAAGGCCAACTAGTATTTAAAATTGTGTTATCTATTATTGGCTCTTTTTGTTTGTTTTTCTTTTCAGTTTTTTAATTTAAGTATATTTGGCACAAAATATTATATTGGTTATATTAGTTTCAGGTATGCAATATAGTGATTCAACATTTTTACACCTTACAATATTGGTTCTTAGTAGGGATAACTTCAGTTTTGTCTTAATGATTCTCTAATTTTGCCATAATATACCTGATGCACAAATTTTCAGATAATCTTTTCATGATTTATAATACTTTAAGTATTATAAAATTATTTTTATTAAGTATTACAAGTATTTGTATTTTAAGTACTATTAAGTGCTATCATTATGTTTTATAAAATGATTTCATGATACATATGGTACACAAATTATTTCAGATGGTTTTTAATGATTTTTTTAGGTATTTGTTTTCTAAAAATGAAGCACGTGTTGTTTTATTTGTATCACTGTTGAAAGACTATTTCATAAAAAAATGTATTGGTTTCCCAGGGCTGCTGTAACAATACACCATAAACTGGATGCCTTAGAACAACAGAAACCTATTTTGTCATGTTTCTAGAGGCTGGAGGCCTGTGCTGAGGGTGTCAGTAATGTTCTTCTGAGCGTTGTGATGAACTGCTCCATGTCTCTCTACAAGGTCCTGGTGATTTGCTAGCAACCTTTGTCATTCCTTGGCTTGTAGAGCATTACCATGATCTTTGTGTTCATCTTTTTTTTTTTTTTTTAATTTTATTGGGGTGACAATGGTTAGTAAATTTACATAGGTTTTAAGTGTACAATTCTGTAATGCATCATTTATATATCCCATTGTGTGTTTACCACCTAGTCAGTTCTCCTTCCATCACCATGTATTTTACCCCCTTTATCCTCATCTACCCCCTCCCCCTATACCCTGTGGTAACCACTGAACTATTGTCTGTGTCTATGAGTTTTTGTTTCTTTATCTTTGTCTTGTTCCTTTGTTGCTTTCAGTTTTATATTCCACATATCAGTGGCAGCATATGGTTCTCAACTCTTTCTGTCTGACTTATTTCGCTTAGCATAATAGTCTCAAGATTCATCTATATTGTCACAAATGGCACTATTTCATCATCTTTATGGCAGAATAGCATTCCATTGTGTATATATATTACATCTTTATCCCATCATCTATTGAAAGACACTGTAGTTGTTTCTATGTCTTGGCCACTGTAGATAAAGCTGCAATGAACACTGTAGTACATGTATCTTTTTGGATAAATGTTTTCAAAGTTTTTGGGTAAATACCCAGGAGAGGGAGTGCTGAGTCATATGGTAATTCTATTCTTAATTTTTCTTTTACCTGAAAGTGTTCATCTTTACTTAACAATCTCCCTGTGTGAGAAATTGTATTCAAATTTGTCTTTCATAAGGCCATCAGTTATGGTGGACTAGGAACCCACTCTACTCCAACATGACCTCATATTAATTTAACCAACTATATCTGCAACAACTCTATTTTCAAATAAGATCATATTCTGAGTCACTGTTGGTTAAGATGTTGTTTATCTATAAACTTGATGTCTTAAGTAACACTGTGATTCTATGGTTTGATTTTTGACAGGCACCTGAATGCATTGCAATCTTAAGTAAAATGCATTGTAATTAATGACTGAATCTGATTAATTAATTTGTAGTTGAAACCAGGCATAGGATTTCAAAAAAAACAAACAAAACACCTCCTAAGGATTCTAAGGTGTGGGAGAGGTTAAGAAACACAGTATTAAGGGAGATGTTAGATGGAAATGAGTCAAAGAGGAAGAAAACTAAACATATCGAGGGGAAGACGGTAATTGAGAATGCTTGATTCAGGAGAAAACAGCTTTTGGATTCTTAGCAACAGCACCTTTCTAATATTTTAATTGTATAATGGCTATTAAAAAGTGATATATTTGACCACAGATATGAGAAAATAATTTCCATTGGCTGCTATTTCTCTTCTGTTTTGATTTTTGTCTACATCTATATTATATTTTTTCTTATTGCAAATTATTTTTAAGTGTAAAAGGAATGTTATTTCAATCCTAATGAACAAATTTTTGATGACCAAAATTATAGAAGGTGTGATCGAAAAACACAGTGAATGTTTAGGTTAAAAAAATTATTACAGTAAAAGACACATTACCCTTAACCCCCTCAAAATACTCCCCCCTCTCACTTTAAACACACTTATCTCATTGCTCTTGCCACTTTCTGAAGCATTTCTGGAAGTCTTCTTTGGTAAGTGGCTTTACTTTATCTTTCATCATGACAACATTCCAAGTCACACATCACTTCTGGCTCAGCGATTTCAGTCAAATAAAAACATTATGGGGTGTCCTCATCCACATTATTCACTGGATCTGGCAATGTGTGACTTCTGGCTCTTCCCCAAAGTCAAAATGACCATGAAAGGAAGACATTGTGAATCGATTCAGGACATCGAGGCAGCCATGACAGAGCAACTAAAGACACTCATGAAAGAGAACTTCCAGAACTGCTTCAGAAAGTGGCAAGAACGATGGGATAAGTGTGTTTGAAGCTGGGGGGAGTAATTTGAGGGGGATTAATGACAATGTGTCTTTTACTATGATATATTTTTTAAATTTAAACAGTCACCATATTTTTTGATCACACCTCGTACAAACCATCATTTCTATGTTTGATTTTCCCCCCAGTTTTAGTTTCCACTCATCTAAACACCAATTACTTTAACTTTAGAATTCTCAACTTTAAAAAGAGCAAAGTATTTTGAACAGCTACATCTGTTCGAATCTCACAGATGGCCTTTTGTGTTTTTTTTCTGAGTTCTTTATAATTATGTGTGATGCTGTTCTTCTTTGAGAGTTGGTGTGAATGTACTGAAACATTATATTTCAACTTGAATTCAAACATGTTTAACAAGGTTTGCAGAAAAGTTGTAATCATATCCTCTGTATATGTAGCTCTAAGGCTAAGATTAATTTTTTTTTTTACATTGTCTTCTGCTTGCTTCTGAAACAGCTTATAAAAGTATTGCCCTAGAATGGCAAAAATGTATGTTCCTGACTAAAAACTGATCCCAGGACAAGACATCTACTCCAGAGTTTTAAGAATAATCAACGCTAAAGAAGGATAGCAAGGTTTAATTTTATTATTTATTTCTTTGTTTCTTTTTATTTAAATATCTGGTCCTAACTTCTCCTTAGGATAAATACAGGCAATATAAAACGAGGTCCACTATCTCTAAGAATTAATTTTTCTTAGGGATTGAGACATAGATGAGTAGGCGGCTTTCTAATTTGTGTGTGTGTGTGTGTGTGTGTGTGTGTGTGTATGTGTGTGTTTTAATATAAATACATTCTTCTCAAGTTTGATTGAAAATAAAAACTAACTTTGTGAAAATAACATTTACTATACAAGTTTTGGTGCTCAGAATGACTATATATTTTCAATTATTCTCACATAATTAAATATTTTAAATAATGTGATTACAAAGTAATAGATATGGACACTGAGTCATAGAAAGGACTTTGCAGAAAATCAGAGGAGTGAGTGAAAACCTGGGATTTTCACCCAGCTAGCTTATGATATAAGCTGATACTCTGATCCCAGCCATGATGGTCAAATGGAGAAAATTAAAAAAACAAAACAAAAAACTTTTAAAGCACTTAACAAAAAGTTTGCCAAAAGGATTTCTGCTTTCAGTAATAGCAAGGTAAGTATTCAGTCTAAGGCTCCAGCTCAGGACAACCAGAAAAACTAGGAAAAAAAAAAAAAAAGATCTTCCCAAAGGCATTGGTGGGTGTGGTAAAATGATGGCCCCTAAGATGAGTCCATTCCCTAATATCTGGTCTGTCAATATGATGAACTATCATACCTGTGTATTCATTAAGGCTCAAGGGACTTTTCAGATAAAATTAAGATTACTAAACAGTTGACCTTGAAATAGGGAGATTATCCTGAGTGATCCCGGTAGTACAATTTAATCACATGAGCCTTTACATTAGCTCTTCTGCAGAAGCAGGAGACAGAGATTCGAAACATAAAGAGAATGCCTTATGCCTTCGCTGGCCTGAGGTTACAGGGGGAGATATGGACTGTGTGGGAAGGACATGACTTCTATCAACAACCAGTGATTTTGGAAAGAGTCCTCAGAGGGAGATGAGAACCACAGCCCTGCAGAGACCTTGATTTGAGATTTATGAGGCCCTGAGAAGTTAATCATGTCATGCTGTGGCCCAACTTCTGACCCACAGAAGCTGTGAGAAGATAAATCTGTATTTTTAAGGTGCTAATTTTGTGATAAATTATTGCGACAGTAATTGAACATTAATACAGCTGGTTATCGTGGTAATGAGGAACTCTTAATCTAAAATTTAGAGCAGCAGTGCAGAATTGGGGGGTGCTTTTATCTTGGGGGCATTTGCTAAGTGAGAAGCGGAGATGGGGAGGCCAAACAATGCAATGCCACCCTGCATCCCAAGGGAAGCAAAAGTAGAGCCTACATCCCACCACCTTTGAGCGATCTGGTAAAAATCTAAATTTTGGACAAGGACTCTCAAGGGCAGTGCTGGTACCTTACATTTAAGACTGGAATAAGTAAAACAACCATATTGTGAATTCTAGCATAGTATCAATCAATCAGTTTGGGAGTGAGGGTGAATTTCATTCCTTGGAATTGGGTTAAGCCAGTGAATCTCAACTGGTGATATTTTTTTCCTTCAAAGGACATTTGGCGGTGTCTCCAGATATTTATTGTCACAGCTCGGGGGAAGGAGGTGCTATAGGTTTATAATGAATAGAAATCAGAAAATCTGCTCAATCCCCTATAATACATACAGCAGCCTCCCACAGCAAATATTTATCTGTCCCCAAATACCAATAATCCTACAGTTCATAAAACCTGTGTTAAGTTGTTCCCAGAAGGCTGCCGCCTGCAGATGCCTACGAGAAGCAAACACAAATCGTTTATGGAATAATTTAATATTATGCTAGTCCTCAAGATATTACTACAAATAATGTGAAATAAAAATGTATAAAGCAGTCGAGAAGATAAGACAACATGAGAGACAAGAAAAAAACTGTGACAATTGAAAGAGACTTAGAGAAATTCTGGATGAATAGGATCATCATAAACTTTACATAATTATCTCATTCTATATGAAAGATAAATTGTAAAATTAAAATTTTTGGCAGAGAACTAGAAAGTGTAAAAAGTTACATAGCAGATTTGACAAATACAATAATAAAGGTGCCAAATAATATTATTAGAGGTGAAATTAAGTACAAAAACTGAACTAAGAAGTGGGAAAAGAGGGTCAAATATATGATGATGGAGAACTGACTCTGGGTGGTGAACACACAATGCAAGTAATGTGTGTGTGTGTGTGTGTGTGTGTGTGTGTGTGTGTGTGTGTGTGTATAGAACCATAGGATCTAGTAATTGCATTCCTTGATATTTATCCAAATGAACTTAAAACACAAAAACCTGCCCATGGATGTTTATAGCAGCTTTATTCATAATTGCCCCAACCTGGAAGTAACCAAGATGCCCTTCAGTAGGCGAATAGGTGAATTGTGGTACATCCAGACAATGGAATAGTATTCAGCACTAAAAATAAATTCGCTCCCAAGCCATGAAAATACATGAAGGAACCTAAATGCCTATTATTAAGTGAAAGAAGCCAATCTGAAAAGTCTATATACTGCGTGAATCCAATTACATGACATTCTAGAAAAAAAGCAAAACTATGGAGGCAGTAAAAGCAACACTAGCTATCAGGGTTTAGAGAAGAAGGAGATAAACAGGCCAAGCACAGAAGACTTTTAGGGCAACGATACAATTCTATGTAATACTATCAATATGGATACATGTCACTTTACATTTGTTAAAACCCATAGAATATACAACACCAAGAGTTAGATTTAGTGAAATTATGGACTTTGGGTAATAATATTTTGTCAGTGTAGGTTCATCAGTTATAACAAATGTGCCCCTCTGGTGAGGAATGTTGACACTGGGGAAGCCTATATTGGCTGTGGGGGACGGTGATGAGTTGAAGATAAATAGGAACTGTACTTTCTGCTCAATTTTCCTGTGAACCCTAAAACTGCTCTAAAAATAAAAGTTAAAAGCTTCATGTCTAAAATAGTTATATATATATATATATATATATATATATGTATGTATGTTAAAATATATGTCTTTATGCTTTAAAAGAGGATCAAATTCTGTAGATCTCAATTTAGTTTCCACTGTCTGCTTCATGAACCTAAAAAAAATATACATCTATTAATGCCCTTTTATTTGAAAATATACATTGTAGATTTGGCATATTTTATTAAACTCATACAGAATGAATAGGTCAGGATAAAGCAGAGATTGAGCTACATTAATTTCAGGGCTATAATAGATAGTATCAGTGTTTTCTGAATTTTCTTCCCCATAGTAGAAAAGTAGAATTCATTAATTTATTGTTTATGTTAGCAACAGCCAATAGCATAAGTTTGGTTAGCATTTTACAGATGACAGAACATCAGAGCATGCTCACATAGAATTTTATTACTTTTTTTTTTTTCCCACAAGCCACTGAATTAGATGGTGCTGGTCATAGACTTATTAGGTTGGTAAGAAAATTGGAGCGCCAAGAGAATTTATGTGTGATGTCATATAGCTCATAACTGTAAGAATCATATTCAAATCTTGAGTTTTCTTGCCTTAATATTGTACTTCATAGAAATAATCAGAAGAGTTGACACATGGCTCATAAGAATTGCCTTAAAGATCACAAAATCCCAACACACTAAAATTAAGTGGGCAATATTTTATATTACTGAGAATTTGATGAGTATTCTCATAGACTCCTGATGAAAATAAATTGGTAAAATTCTACTGAAAAGCTATTTAAAAAATATACACATTTTGAAGTCAAAAGTCATTAATTTAGTAACAAGGTATTCATTCCATCATTATGGCACCTGAAATCATGATGATGAGAAAATAGAAAGTCTAAAAAACAGAGTAATGATTAGGTGAACCATAATACCTCTAAAATAGGGGACATTATGTAGCCATTTAAAATTATATTTTGAAAAAATTGCAGTGACATCAAAAATACAAGTTTGGGGAAAATGTGAAGTACCGTGAACAGGAAATGTGTCTAACCTCATCATTACAGTCACTATAAATCCAGACCCCAGTTCCAGGTTGCCTGAGTTTAGTGTCTGTCTTTGATGAGTTTTAACCTATGTGATGCCAGGGACTTTACATAAACTTTATGTTCCTCAGTTCACTCAACTGTATAATGGAGAAAATAGTGCCACATATTAATCTTGTCGTGAGAATCAAGGAGAAAATAAAGAGCTTAGTTCCCAGAACATGGCACACTTACTTGTCATTGCCAGCTCCCTCTGAGATGAGAATATGGATATTTATTTCTTCTCTGTCAGATTTCATTTCCAGAAACTACACTTTAAGAAATCAGAGGGAATTATACCTAAAATCATTTACCAGTTCAAACCAAACAGTTGAGGATTGCTTCATTTCCTTCCCCTTTACCACATGTAATTATTCAAATAAATCTTAAAAAATGAAAGTTAAGAGCGGGGAATAAATTGCCTTTCCTTAAAGTTATTCTCTTAAAGTTTAGCATCGACACAAAATGTTTGAAAGATACTGGGCTTCAGAAAAGATGGGTACCGCAGGAGGTGTCCTGATGTATTATATCTTTGTCTAGTGTGTGGGCCGCTTTGTTGTTATCTGCCCATGGGGTCTTCACAACCGACTAAGTTAGTTAGCTATCAACCCCTGACTGAACTGCTGCTTTCCATTAAGTATTCTTATAGATGTTTATCTACCCTCAGACCCCAATTTAGGATTAACACTTTTTTTTAATTAAAGTTTATTGGGGTGATGATTGTTAACAAAGTTACATAGATTTAAGGTGTACAATTCTGTAATACATCATCTATAGATTACGTTGTGTGCTCACCACCCAGAGTCAGTTCTCCTTCCATCACCATATATTTGATCTCTTTTACCCTCATCTACCACCCCCCTCCCCACTTAACCTCTGGTAACCACTAAACTATGGTCTGTGTCTATGAGCTCCATTTCTTCATTTGTTTTTCTTGTTTTTTTGTCATTTTCAGTTTTATATCCCACATATCAGTAAAGTCATATGGGTCTCGACCTTTTCAGTCTGACTTATTTCTCTTAGCATAATAATCTCAAGATCCATCCATGTTGTTGCAAATGGCACTATTCCACCTTTTCTTATGACAGAATAGTAGTCCATTGTAAAGGATTAACATTTTCAATGAATCCTCTCTCTTCTATTATTTTGGACAGTTTCTAGAAATGCATAGACCGATAATCTAATAAAAGTTACTTTCTACTTGTCATACAAAATAATACATGTAATGTGTTTTGTGGTAGAACAGATAGAGCTGTGTGGATTTGACTGAAGGGGGTGGGAAGCATGTGAGTGTATTTTTTTTCTTCTAACCCTTTTCTACTTTTGTACCTTTGTGACTTTTTGAAATCTTCTGTAATGAGCAAGCCTTGCATTTGTAATAAGAAAAAAAATGCTGTAAAATGAAAGCCTTATAAACCTCTTAGAGGAAAAAAAAATAGCAATTATCTTCCTTACAGCAGCATTATATTTTCTGATCTCTCTCAGAGTCACTATAGAGACTTTTCAAATTATACTGCCCCTCAAACACAAAGTGCTCTTTTTAGTGTTTTTTACAAGCTATCTTTAAGGGATGCCCCCATGAAATGCAGCTTCATTTAGGGTGATATTTTACAGTAACTCTGCAGCAGAATGATGCAACAGGAATAGAAACACCAGAATTACACACTTAGCTCATCTACGACTCAAGGTGCATAAACACATATGGGCAGAAACCCGAATCCAGTATCAATTTTAGAGTTTTCCGTCAGAGAGCAGTTATTTTCATCTGCACACTCATTCTTTCCGTGGAGTTGGTATGCAGGCACAGTCTCTCCTGAGTGAATATGGATATGCATCTGCTTCGAAGGGATATATATGAAGTAGCTAAAGACTGCAGCTATGTGTACTCATATTTGGCAAGACATCTGGGTGGATTTATTTTGCCCAATTTAATGGCAAATCGTACGTGTTTCACTTGAATTTGGGAATATTTAAATCAATTGCAGGCTCTTGATTCTGCCCTGACTTAGGATGTATGACATTATACATGATTTATCATAATTATAATGGAAAATCTAAGGGTGAGTTGTTCGGTAATTGAACTGTATTGTGGCATCATATTTTTTCATCCCTACAATAGTTTAAGAACACTTTTATATGTTTAAGGAAGCATCTCTTAAAGACCAAAGGCTTTAAAATAAGCAGTGGTATGCAAATGAATAGTGGTATAACACGTCTTTATTATATGACTCTGCAGGAGCTGAGTTATAACTAGCTGAAAGGTGAGTAAGATTCCACCACACATCTAAGGCTCCACATTTCGAGTTAGTGACTTAAGACAGAGCCATGCTGACTACATGCCAGTCAATGTGGTCACTCCTGGGGTCACAGGGAGGCACAGGATATGTTAGTGATTTCCAGGAGTGCACACTATGGGAGGGAAACAGATAAATAACCACCTATCCAGGGAAGAGCCATATTCGAAGTGTCACAAAGATTTTAATTTTTTATTATTTTTTTAATTTGCTTTTTTTAAATTTTTAAATTTTTATTGTTAGTTTCAGGTGTACAGAACAATGCAATAGTTACCCTTTTCACCCTCACCAGGTAACAACCCCCCTTCCCCCATCTATTGCCCTCCCACCCCCGATATCATGCTTATCTATTACAATTCCATTGAATCCTTTCCCGTTCTCTACTCCATGTCCCGAGACTATATGTATAT
>NW_017732233.1:463941-483384 GCF_001890085.2 Hipposideros armiger
CCACCCCCTCCCAACTAACAACCCTCAGTTCTTCCTCTGTGTCTCTGAGACTATCTCCATCCACTTCTCCCATCCATTCCGTTCCTTAGAATCCACATATAAGTGAGATCATATGATATTTGTCTTTCTCTGACTGACTTATTGCACTTAGCATAATGTTCTCTAGTTCCATCCGTATTGTTGCAAAGGGTACTATTTCCTTCTTCTTTAGAGCTGAATAATACTCCATTGTGTAATTTGCTTTTAAAATTAATTATTTTTATATTTTATTGTTTATTTCATTGCATTGCCTTCCATTCCATTTTATTTCACTTTATTTTTGGTAAATTCCAGTGTGGAGGCAGCAGCTTGCAGAGAGAGGTGGCCCACACATACTGCCTTGCCCCATCGTCTTAAATGTTGGAGACCATGAGGCTGAGAGGCTGCTGTGCTTCTTTCTGCCAAGTAGGCCCTGAGGTCATTGTATGAAGTCAGTGTCTCTAAGATGGAGCTCTAGCACTCAAGGAGCCTGCTGTTTATTACAGAAAACAAACGTATCAACAGATTATTGACATGACGTGTAAAGATAATGAAGTTACTGTATTCACAGGAGGGATTTGTCAAAGTACGGTTTAAATGCACTGTGCATCCTGGTTTTACACTCATTAATCTAAAAAATATGTGTTTTAGGATTGAAGAAGTTCTGAAATTAAGAGTGCTCATAAAGAATGTGAAGAATCTTACCAGCTATGGAGGAGGAAAGGTTTTCTGTGTTGGGGTAATGGCATAAGGAAAGTTATAGCATCCAATAATGAATATGGACATTTTCTGGATTAATGTTAAACACAATAGCTCTAAGTCTACTTATATTATTTATTTTCATTTTGTATTTTAGCAAGAAAACATCCATTATGCCTGGTATGGGAGTGTTTTAGGTAAGAACTAATCAGTAAGATCCTCTTTCCTTGTAATTCCAACAGCTGAGTTACTGGAGGAAGTTTGCAATCTGCAGCAATTTCCTGCCATCCCAGAGTCAGAAGAGAAAAAAAGACACAATCAGAGAAGGTGTCTTTTCCGACTATGAGACTGAACTTCTTGTATTGACAGAATAAGACTAATATGTTGATAGGTACCCTGCCATTTAATCCACACACATGTTATTTGAAATAGATACTAATACTGCATTCATATGGACATGAATATGGAAACTAAGTCTAAGAGAGATCAAGTGCCAAGTCCAAGGTCATACAGCTAATAAATAGAAGAGAAAACATCTGAGATCTTTCTGGAAACCGTAGTCTACTAAGCTTCTAAAGTAGAATAATAAAAAGTATTTTAGGAATTATCAGTTACTTTTTTTGTTCCCGATCCTGTACAACATTCCCATAAGGAACAGGTCTAATGCCGTGCCTCCTTCTGCACGGGGCAGAGAAAGTCCAGAAATTATGGCCCACGACGAGGAATGTTATATGAACCAGGCTGAGGAAACAGTCCCCACAAGACTGCCCTCATTTGAGACACCAGCCACAAGTTTGGGGGTCCCAGGACTGCTCTCACTATAGATCAGCTGCTTAGAAATTTGAGAGTACCTACAGTCACCCTCAGGCTGTTTAATTCACTAGAACAACTCAGAGAATTCAGTCAAAACACTATATTTACACTTTCATATTATAAAGAAAGGGTCCACATGAAGTTCAGTCAAAGGAAGAGACATATAGGTCAGGAACCAGGAGGGGTCCGGACTCAGAGCTTCCAATCACGTGGTGTCCTGGAAAGTTTTACCATTTTCCGACCATGATGTGTGACAATATGCAGGGAATAGCCAACCAGAGAAGACCATCCAAGCCTTTATAGTTTTTTTTTTCTTTTCCATCATTGCTAAAAGTATAGTTTTGATTGAAGCATGGCCACATACTACCTGCTTGGCTGACTTTTAGCCTCCAGCCTCTCCCAGAAATTTGGGCTAATATCTTTAGCCTCTAGATCTCTATATGTTGGAAACAATAGTCTGTGTCCCAAATCCTTAATTATAATTTATGTTGTTGGGCTGTATGGTGGCCAAAGTCATAGTAAAACAAAGACATTTCTATCAGACAATACAGACAAGACATTCCAGGAGTCTAGAATCACCTCCTAGTAATTGAGGGCCTATGTTCTTCATTACACTGTCCCATAAATTTTACTTAAAAATTAATATTTATTTATTTTTTTTAAGTTGACGCTAATTCCTTGAACAAAAACAGCAAAAAACCCTGGTGAAGTGTAAAGTACAACAAAAATACTTGTTTTCCATTCCCAATATAAACAATGCTAGAATTTGTCTGGTATTTCATTCCACATCTGTGTAAAATGCTTGCCATTCATAAAATTCTAGAGCTCTCACTTTTAGGGAGGATCAGTGTGGGGGTAGAAAAAGTGCTATGGTTTTTAAACCTAGTATTGACCATCGTATTGCATTTTTTCAAGACAAGGTACAATATTGCTTCCTGTAATGTACATTGTAGAACAGGGTATTGACATTCCTTTCTAAAGACCTAAGCTGATGTTCTTTTCAGGCACTAGAAAAAAAAAAGTTAATGACATTTTATTGAGGTGACAATGGTTAGTAAAGTTACATAGGTTTCAGGTGTACAATTCTATACATCATCTATATATCACATTGTGTGTTCACCACTCAGAGTTAGTTCTTCTGTCACCATATATTTGACCCTCATCTGACATCTCCCCTCTTCCCCCTTACCCTCTGGTAACCACTGAACTATTGTCTGTGTCTATCAGTTTTTGTTTGTTTGTTTGTCTTGTTCCTTTGTTGCTTTCAGTTTTATATCCCACATATCAGTGAAATCATACAGTTCATGACTTTTTCTGTCTGACTTATTTCACTTAGCATAATAATCTCAGGATCCATCCATGTTGTTGCAAATGGCAGTATTTCATCTTTTCTTATGGCAGAATAGAATTCCATTCTGTATATATACCACATCTTCTTTATCCAATCATCTATGGAAGGACACTTTGGTTGTTTCCATGTTGGCAATAGAAATTTAATACTTGATCAATTTGAGTAGTTTCACAATAAATGTATATCTAATAAACATATATTAGCTAAAATAACCTGTCTTAAAATGCAAGATACAATTAGCATGTGAAAGGTATTAATTGCCTCTAGAGTTCTGCTTATGAATTAAATATACATGTTTTATGAAATGCTCAAATAATAGAAACAGAATTAATTAAAATTCTGTCTTAATTAAAACAGAATTCTGTCTATGGACTCTGAGTATATTCTCATCCTTCACCAGTCTAGCAGTAAAGGCTCAGCTCCTGTCTTGCCTCCACTTTCCATTGTATTTTGGTTTTCACTTGTAGTCTGCTGCTACCTCAGGGTTATCCTTTGAGTTACATCTATTTCAATGAATCAATTTCTGTGTTCTGTTTTGAACTGTGAGAGACAGTTAATCTCTCTTATCCCTTTTGCATTGGCTAAAACATCAATCACAGTGTTTGGTAGGTAATGCTGTAACACAGTAAGTGATTGGCGAATCAATACGTGAAATAACTAATACTTTCAAATAGGTTTTTATGAAGGATGCAGATACATTCTTCAGATAGAATTGACTTATATTGTTCTTCAATTAACTGAACCAATAATATCAAATCATAATTATGAAAATATGCTTGGGCAGCTGAGGCAACATAATCAAGCCATATTTTATCAGACAAACAATGGAGCTGAATAATTAACACGATTCTTAGATTTATTGATTAATATTACTTGAGGTCTCAACTATAATAATACTGTCATTTTATGGTTTAATTTTTTACAAGTGCCTGCATGCTGATACTGCTAGTGAAAGAGGGATTTAGATGCTCTAGATAACAGAAATGCCGAATGGCAAAGCTAATGTACGTTAACTGAACGTTTGGAAACGTAAATTGCACGTTGCCTAAACAGAAATCGAATTGTCTTAAGCATGGGTTGGATTTCCCAAGGGCTGGTGGTTAGGGCCAGCCTTTCTTCTCAAAATGAGGTTTGAATCTGTTCAAGCACTCAGAAAATTCTAGGAGAAACCCAGGAGTTTGATTCCAAATAGCCTGGAAAAGATGATTTCGGCCTGAGTACTTTTTTGGAACAGGTTTCCTGAAATAAATGAACCTCAGTATAATTACTGAAGAATGTCAGATTTAAAATACTATTACAATATTAGGTGGGCCTATTGGGATAAATTAGCTGCTAAATGTATGGTGAGGTGGTAATGAGGTCTTCAGTGGAGTAGGGTCATTTAACTGTTTATGAATTACCTCAGTTTTAAGTTAGCATTAAATGTTTTTCTCGTTTTTTTTTCCGCTCTCTTCTGCCTCCCCCTCCTCCTCTTCCTTCATCTTCTTTTTCCCTATTCATATTTAATAAAAAGATCTATCTGCTTCTTAAATGGGCTCCTCATGACCTGCCATCAGACAACAGAGTTTCTTTTATTCAAAAATATGTCAGCACCATAACTGAAAGCCAGTAATATGTAACAAGAGCTGGTGATCAAAAGAGAAGAGCTGTGCTTGCCCAAGGAGCAGAGGTCCTATCCCTACAATATCTGCTCATGCCAGCTAACGGGACACTCTCCCGTCATGCCAATGCTACTGTGGTTAGGAAGTACTGCCCTAAGCACTGCTTTGGAGAGAAAGCGTAGGCTCTGAGGACCAGGATCCATTAATGGCCTAGTTAGAACCTGGTGTTTGAACTGCTGTACAGGAGGACAGAAAAAGATCTAGGGGGCAGGAAGACAATGAATAGGAGAACCAACTATTGTTTGAATGCCAGCTCTTCTGTTGAAGGAATGAGCCAGGGAATTTTAGAAATAGTCATATGTAATATAAAATGATAAGCTGTTAGTGCGGTATCTGGAGAGCTAAATGAAGAAGAATTGAATTGTATTTCTAGGATGACATAACATAGAATAGGGCAACAGCAATAAGGTAAATTCTGTCCCAGCATTGAATTAATAAATAAGAATACTGATTTAGAGCCATGGGTAAGAATGGGAAGATCGGATACGCCCAAACTTGAAGATGTGTTGGTGACGACATTAGAATTGCCAGAAGCCATGGAATGTGTAGAACTTGGGTTTCAAAGGTCAGGATGTATAACCTGACTTCTCGGTTATGTAAGAAATGGGAGAAGGATGTTTTAGGCCTAAGCAATAGAATGAAATAATGCGCCTTATAACACACACACACACACACACACACACACACACACACGTTATCCATATTCCTAGTATATACTCAATTGCAAACACGGAGTAGATACAGTGTCAGACATTTTTTCAAGCACTTTCCATATGTCAGCTCACTGAACCCCACAACAAGCCTGTGAGGAGACAGGTCTGTTGTTCTTGTTTTACAGAGGAGAAAACTAAGCCCAGGAGGCCAAGAACTAGCCTAAGGTCATGTGAGAGAAGTTATGGAGCAGGGACTTAGATCCAGGATCCAGTTGGGACTCTAAACTGGCTCCTCTGATGTGAACCAAGTCATCCGCGTCCTGTTGCAGACACGCCTAGTCACTGCCATGGAACTCATTACAAACTAGATTGTAAATCATCTAGTTGAATTTAATAGAGATTTTAAAAGGAGCTTGTATATGGAGTTGCGCATTTTATTTATAGCTATTTAAATAAGTTCACAATATCCATTTCTTCCCAGAGTCCATGTGGTATTCGAGAGGTAGCATGTTACTTATTCATTGGAAAATTATTTCTGGAGAGCCAGAATCTCTGTTGTACAAACCCTCTTATTAGCTTTGTGACAAAAAAACAACAACATAAACTTCTTATGTCTTAATGTCCCTGTCTATAAAAAGGGGCCTTTATTGTGTATTTCACAGGGTTATTGTAGAGAAAAAACTTTTAGAACAGTATCTGCCACAGAGGAAGCCATCGAATACATTAGTTATTTTTATACCACAGTTTTAATAAAGTAGAGAAATGTAAACAAGAGAGCTGAGAATAGAAGCGTGGGGATTTTCACCAGATAATCCTATTGAAATGGTCCACAAGCACCTAGACATTGTTGCTCAAAGGCCTTTTATTGATTAAACCAACTGCAAAAAAAGTGGGGTTTTGATATTGAGAAACTTGTAAAATGTATTTTATATTTTTAATGAAATTAAAAGAAAAATATAAAATGAAATTAAAAGGAAAATATGGCCAAACACATCTTTATGAAATATTCATGAATATATGAATTTTCTGTCATAAGAGTCTAAAATCATATTTCTATGTCATTAAACAACAATTGTACTTACCATTTCAAAACATCCACCCGAATTTCATTGAAAAGAAGGAGGTGTTATTGTCAAGGTAGTAACAATACCTAGCATCGCTTTCTGAGCACTTGCTATGTGTCTGGCACTGTTTGAAGTGATGTACATTAGGTCATTGATGTAGACAGAGACATTAGCAGATGTACATACAATATTTATAAAATAAAATTTAATTCAGGTTCAAAAAATCCTGCATACTAATGAAGTGAATATTAAAACATCTGGAACTTAAATACTAGCTTTCAATTAAAAAAATTGCATGTTAATTGAAGCTTTAGATACTTATGAATTTTGTTTTGTGATGAATGACCCTAAGTATTTCTTTCCGAGAGTACAAAGTTATTATTTCTTGACCATCAGCACATTTATTTCAAGTGTTTTTTCAATTAGTCAATGGGCTATTAATTTTTACTTTTTTAGTTTTTTGGTTTTTTTTTTTACTAAAGAATTGAGTAAGTTTACAAATTATTTAGGAAAACCACTACAAAAATTTTCCCTAAGGCAATATATATATGGTAAATCCCATACAGATTCATTTACTGGACATTCTGTCTTTGGGACAGACATATTTTTGTTACTTCTGGGAAGCTTTCTTTTTCTTTTATTTTAGTTTCAGGTGTCAAAAACAACATAGTGGTTAGATATTTACACACCTCACAAAGCGATAACCCCAAGTCCACTACCCCTCTGACACCGTACATAGCTATTATAATACCATTGACTGTATTCCTTGTACTGTACTTTACATTCTGTGACTATATATATTCTTTAATTATAGTTGACATTCAATGTTATTTTATATTAGTTTCAAGTGTACATCTTAATGGTTAGACATTTATTTAATTTTTGAAGTAATCCCCCCAATAAGTCTAGTACCTATCTGACACTGTATATAATGTTTACAGTATTAATCACTGTATTTCCCATACTGCATTTTATATCCCTGTGATTATTTTGCAATTACCACTGTATGCATCCTAATCTCTTCACCTTTGTCACCCATCCCCCACACCCCTCCCTTCTGACAACCATCAGCTTGTTCTCTGTATCTATGAGCCTATTTCTGTTTTGTTTGCTTTTATTCTGTTCTTTTTTTTTTTTTTTTTTTGGGGGGGGGTTTTGTTGTTGTTTTTTAGCTGAGCCATCCTGCTACCTGTTGGCAGCTCAGGGGCTGCTCAGCTCAGGCTGGACTCGAACCGCTGTTGCTCAGAGCTCAAACTCTTGAGCGAGCTCTTAACCAACTGAGCCACTCGGCCGGCCCTTGTTCTTTAAATTCCACATGTAAGTGAGTCATAGGGTATTTGTC
Organism: Hipposideros armiger; assembly: GCF_001890085.2. NCBI lineage: Eukaryota > Metazoa > Chordata > Mammalia > Chiroptera > Hipposideridae > Hipposideros > Hipposideros armiger. The sequence goes on from NW_017732233.1 coordinate 471,543, forward strand.
TTTCTCAGTCTGACTTATTTCACTTAGCATAATACCTTCTAAGGTCCATGTATGTTGTAAATTGTAACATTTGATAAGATTTTATTCTTTTTTTATGGCCTAGTAATGCTCCATTGTATAAACATACCACAATTTCTTTATCCAATCATCTATCAATGGGCATTTCAGTTGTTTTCATATCTTAGCTATTGAGAATAGCACTGCAATAAGCATAGGGGTGCTCATTTCCTGGGAGTTCTTAATTCTAAACATAGTGTCAGATTTACTTATTATTTTAATGATTTATAAGATCTGCTTGTTAAGGAACTTGCAGTGATATTTAAATACAAAACTAAGTTAGACAGTGCATGTTTTTCCAAGGATGAATTCTAAAACATGATGCTTTTCAAATTCTTTGTGTTTTGTTTGTGGGGTGCTGAAGCTTCTAAAGTGCTGTCAAGGTACATTTGGTTTGGCTCTCTATAGGACTTGACTATTCCCACACCCTGTGATTTTATATTAACCATTTAATTTGCTTCCGTGGTTTGATGTCTAGAATCCATTACAGAGTAATGTGAATACCCAGAGTCCCACTATATTCCCATTACCTTGCTTTCACCTTATCAGATTTCAGATGACACTATGACATGCGTTTATAGTTCTTCATGATTACCTCCTTTACTGTAAGTTTCGTTCTTTATAATTCACATTTTTTTCTGGATATTCCCAATTTTACAAATGGTTGTTAAGAAAAGCACTTTAATAAAGGACACTGTGTGGTGCCCTTAGAGATAAATAATAAGATAAGATATGATGAGGACCCTTAAATCTAGGCCTTGTAATTGGCCCATGACATTCATTCATGATGCATAGTGACCAAGTCGATATTAAGGAAATAATATATGCATATAATTATGCCAGTGCCTTTCAAATATATCATTTTAACTCTCATAGAAATCCTCTGAAGTTATCATTAACCTATTTTCATTAGTGAGCCCAGGAGCAGATACTTCTTAGTGGCAGAATCCAGATAGTCACAGCTCTTCTGACCCCAAGTTCTACACCCTCTTCCCAGAGATTATCAACAGGCAAAAGCGCAGCTGATCGTAAGGAAAACTTTAAGAAGTCTTCATTCTGTTATGGGAGGGTGATGACAGTTGGCTGCTTCATTCCTGTTGTGGTTTCTTCACCTTTGCAAATTCCTAAACTTCAGTTGCATTTGAAGCCAGAAAAGGCCATTATTATACTGTGTATAGTCATCAAAAGTCCATTCCAGACAAAAGGCTCAGATAAATAACGTGAAGAAGTAGTTCTGCAAAAACCAACTTATTGGTCCTAAGTAGAAACCTTATGCAGAAAATCATTATGTGTCTCAGTCGTCAACAGCCATTACCATCTGAGCTCCTCTGGCTATCACTGTCCGCGTTCCTAGGTTAGACTCTGAGCAGTACACGTGTGGAAGGACAATTTTAAGTGTGACGAATAAAAACTTGTTTTGAAAGTCAACCCTTACTTTAAATAAACTTAAATATATTTTATTTCTCTTGATTCAAATACAGGCCAGATTTAGAAGCAGAAAAACTAAATATGCAATAACATATTGACTCCTCAAAGTCAAAAGTAGGAGCTTGAATATATCTGAGATATTCACTTTGTATTTTTGATAATCACTTTGAGTTCTATACTGATTAGGAAATACACGTAGCTAATAGAAACACGTGTTAATGTAAATTATAATACATGTAAGATTGTTTATCTTTCATGGAACAGTCTGGGCTTCAGCACGTTAGTAAAGCTAGTACACTAAAACCTTGGATTGCGAGTAACTTGGTTCGCGAGTGTTCCGCAAGACAAGCAACCATTTCTATTAGGTTGGTGCAAAGATAATAGCTCTGCACCAACCTAATAATACATTTTAACTTGGTAAACGAGTGATGTCTTGCAATACGAGTAGCTTATTTCCAGAATGAATTATGCTTGCAAACTGAGGTATTGCTGTATTTTAGTTCAGAATTGCCAGGAACTTGGCCTTCTCTTATTTTGTTATATCACCTTCTCTCGGGTATGAGCCATGTCCTCATGGTCTAGGGTAACTCACCTATGCCAAGTTCCCACTGGCCAGAAATCCTGTGTCTAATCACACGTGAGTACAAGGGAACTAGAAAATATGGACTCGACTCCACTGTGGCTCTCTACCAATGGAAAGAAAAAGAATCTATATGTCTATGGTTCACATAGAAACATAGCTCTCAATCTCTGTCATAGGCTTCATGGTCCAAGCTCTCAGTATGGTCCTGAACACACTGTATTTTTATGAATAATTTGGTCCAACGGTAATTTATCAACAGTATTTTGGTTTTCACTTTTTTTTTTTTTTACAGATTTTTATTGGGGAATTGGGGGATGGGAACAGTGCTGGGGAATTGGGGGAAGGGGAACAGACAAGTTGCTGTCGTTTTGTTCTTCAGTCTAGTTGTGGAGGACGTTGCTTCACTGGCCCAAATTGGCACCATCAATGCGCTCTTCCCAGGCGAGGCAGATCAGTCGCCAGCTTCTGGATGGCCGCTCACTGCGGCTGCTGGCCGCTCACACTGTTTGCTGGCTACACACGGTAACCCATGGCAACCCACTGCCACAGGGGCTGCAGCCTATGCCGTTGCCAGCCACTCACCGGCAGCCCATCTCCAGGTTGAGCTGTTGTTCAGCATCTTAGCTGTAGAGGGCAGTGTCACTAGCCCTCATATGTGGGATCCGAACCGGGTCCCTCTGGCATCCCAAGCCAGTTCTTAACCACCGCGCCACTTGGCCGGTTTTCACTTTTTGATGGGTTATTCATTTTCAACTTACATCTGTTCTAGTGAGTGAAAGCGGTCTGTGCATTGTCTTTGAACTTTGTTGAGAATGCTCTCTGACCTTAGAGAAGACTAATTTTCATAAATGGCACATAGATGCAAAAGAAGAAAAATTATTCTCTAATGATTTGGTACAGAAGTGCTCATTGGGTCAAGATTATTAATTGTGCAGTTTAACTGGCACAGATTTACATCAATATCATTTTTTCCCTCTTTTATTGTGAAATTAATGAGAAATAGAATACTAAATCTTCTGTGAAGATCAAGGATAGCTCAATTTCTCCCTGAAATTTAATTACATTTCATCATACATTTTTTTTCAGGCTATTTTTTAGGCATATACATACTTCAAATCTCTGTATATTTCTGCCCATTTTTATGTACTCCCTTGTGCCAAATACAGCTTTTTAAATTGAAGACTGTTTGTCTTCTTGTTACTATTTGGTTGAATTACCTTTTGTCATAATTCAGTCTCCCAAGGGCTGGTGTGGGTTCAGGAATTCTCAGGGTTTATTCCTCCTTTGTTGGCAGGAACCCCCACCCCCCCCCATCCACCCTTTCATATCTGAGCATGCTTCTTTGTGTGTAGGTCTGTTTAAGCTCCTGCTTGCTAGTACGAAGGACCTGTTCCCTCTCCTCTAGTGGCCAAGGGCCCAGCTCCTTGTGTGTGAATACAGGCCAGTGACCACAGAGGGGCAGTAGTTTCAGTGGTAAGTCGCTCATTCATTTCTAGCTCCTGCTTGCTGCTTTTTGCCCCTTCAGGACTTCCCTGAATTTCTTGCAAATTCAGTTTTATAAACATATTTATCCATCATTTCTTGGTGTTTTTATTTTCATCTCCAGGATATCTGATCCCTTTTTAATGTCATAAGCAGATATCTCCTAGATTATTTAGTACTTTTTTTTTTTTTTAGTTGAGCTGTCCTGCCACCTGTTGGCAGCTCAGCTCAGTCCGAGAATCGAACCGACGACCCTGTTGCTCAGCGCTTGCACTCTTGAGTGAGTTCTTAACCAACTGAGCCACTCGGCCAGCCTGATTATTTAGTACTTTTGCTGCTCTCTGATAATTACAGACTCTATGCTACATTTATAATAACCACATCTACATTTATGAGAAATATGTTTCTTCTATTTATTTCACCTTGGTTATCTCTTTCCTGTGTCTTCACTAAATACTAAAAATAAACCTAGCATAGGTTTAGATATATGAGGAGATTGTCACATCCAACCAATATAATTCTGACCCCACACCCATGGCCAACATCTCTTATAGGGCTATAGTCTGTGCTACATCCACACTGGCTTGAAAATTGTCTTGCTATCTTTTCATATCCCACACAGCTGTACCTGTTGCCTAGGAACGTTTTCCCTTCCCTTTCACACATCCCTCCAGCCTTGTTGTGCGCCACACTTTCTCAAAAGAAACTTCTTTGACCTCCCTTACCTCATCAAATCACAACTACAATTTCTCAGCACAATTGCAGAGATCATAGTACAGTCGTTAATTCACGTTTATGTGGGCTTGGGAGAATGCATTTCTCTGGGTGCATATGTTTGTTCTGAATGAAAGTGTTGTGAAGGCATGGGCCCTGTGCAGTGCCGAGTACAGAACAAACTGTAAAAATATATTTCAGTTTCATAAATAAAGTACTGTGTGAATGGTCTACTTGAATAACAAAGGGAGGGAATGGGCCTTGACAACATTTTCCTTTTGAATGCACAGCACTTTGTTTTGTAAGAGACTAGTTGTTGCCGTTTCTAACATTGCTACCTCAGCATAATTTTAGGCTAGACTCCAAGTCATTTCATTGAGAATGACTTTGGCTATATTGTTTTAATGTTATATAGCCAATTGAAAATTGGAGAAAAACTAGCTTATTTTTCCCAATGACTACATTTTCCCTGACCTAGCATTTGTGTTTTGGAGACTGTTTGTTTTAGTGTCTTCCACACTATTATGATCAAAACTTAGTACTAATTTTAACTTAGAAAAGTCATAATCTAACATTAAATATGTGACAGCAGAGAATGTCAAATTCTAGCAAACCTTCTGTTTTATTGTGTTTTTTTTTAATTTTAATATTATTTTTAAAAGGATGGGTGACTTAAATTTCAGGTTTGACTGTAGAGTAAATGAATAAAATATTTCACATGTCATAATGGAGAAATCAACTCTTTTTGATGAAATTGTCAAAAACATTGGTTTCCTCCCCAAAACAGTTTTTGTTTGTTTGTTTGTTTGTTTGTTTTTTGTGGGGCTGCTCAATGTGATGGTTCTCTTGTTAGTGATGTAGGTTGTTTTTCTTGTTGTGAATGACACCGATGTTGATACAAAGACTTTAATACACCATATCTTCCTTCAATGAACACAATGTCTGGAATACAGATGGGACGTGTTGTGCAGAAATAACTGAAAAATGACATTGAAGAACATGGTAAATGTTGAACAAAGGATCCAGTCATAGTTAAAAGTTAATTGCCATTTCAATAGAGAAGATGTTTCTTCTTAGTTAGTATAGTACAACAAAAATTCCAGGAAAAACATTGCAAAGAATTTAATTTGCACAAATAATGACATTAGCACAGTTAAGGGACATTAACAATTAGTCCGTGTGTTCAACATGAAAACGATCCTGCAGAGTTTTAATTGAAGGGATTTATGCATATGTAGGAGGCTTAATGTTGTGTCTTCTTGAATCAGTCTGCTGTGCCATGTGGGTGGGGCGTGATTAGGTGGTAATAAGGCCAATTCACAGTGGTACACCCACGCTGAGGGGCCAGATGTGAGATAACGGGACGGTGCTACCGCAAAATAGTCCAGCTGCCGAAAAGACACTCCCCACTTGGAGACTTGGATCTAGGAGACAGTCTGGAAATGAGCCTGCCTTGTTCTTGCTTAAATTCATTTTGTTATGCAGAGTGTAATGGGATATTAAAATGGGATTTGCTTCTTCTGTTAGAATAGTTGTGAAAAACAAAGGGATCTAATGAGACCACGGATTATAAAGAAATTAAAACCTCGGTTCCTTTGGCTTTGATGCCTATGAACAGCATTTAAAATACCAATAACTTTTGGCTCGATAATTCAAATAGTAGAACTTTAAGGAAATGAACATGTGTATACAGAGATGCTCATTATAGCGATATTGCTAATAGTAATATATTCAAAATAAGTATTTAGCAAAGGATGAAGGACTAGCTAAACTATGATGTATTCAAATAGTTAGACATTATATGCCTTCTCATTGAGATATATAATATTCTTCTAATGTACTGCAGGACTCACTTGAAAAGCTGAAATATTAAATTGAATTTGGAATTCAAAGCCAAAGAAAACAAATAAATCATAGAAAAATTGAATAAGATATGCAAAAATGTTTATATTGTTTACAAAGCATGATTTGTTATATATGATTTGCTTCTCTTCCTTGAGCTTTTTAGTTTGTGTGTATGTTCCATAACAACTGCATTACTTTTATAATATGAAACATAAATTATAAATTATTAAATAAAACCAGATTAGATTTTTTAAATACTAACATTGAAAAATACAAACAATGTATTTTTTATTAAAGCTAGCCAAGGGGATAATTATGTTAAAATTAATTATTAATGGAAACATTTAAGAACACATTTTATAGACATACTTTAAAAGATGCACAATGTTTAGAAAATAAATGGGTTTGTATTTTCCCTGTACCTGCCATGGAAAGCCTACTAATTTAAGTAATGCTCTAGAACTAAGCAGTCAGAACCAATGACCCTTTATCTCAAAAGCAGTTTATTTTGGTTTCTTTCTAATGCTCATTTAATGCTTTGAGATACGAATTCTGTAACAGATATTTTCTAGCTATCTGAAACCTCTCCAAAATTAAATGATGTAAATAACAGGTTTTATGATAATTCTTCAAGGAAAAATGCAAGTAAACCATAATGTATGTAAGCATTTCCCATTCACTTTATAACATTTTGATAAAATATGCCATTAGGAGAAAAAAAAATGATGCTGAAGAAATTTTCATCACTTCTAGTCATGTTATCAAGCACATTAGCACAGTTAAGGGACATTAACAATTAGTTTGTGTGATAAGAAATTAATAATTAAAAGTAATGATTAAATACCAAACAATGTGGTAATGTTTTCTTTTTTTTGTTTTATTATCTCTTTATCCCTCTTTGTATATTAAAAAGAAAAAGTAATTATCATCTCCCTTGGTGGCACACATAGCCTTATTTTTTTGGCTGCGCCATTTATTGAATTTGAGGAGCGCTCTCTATTTTTTCTCCCCAAAATACTTTAATATTGAAAGAGTTTTAATAATTCCCAATTTGAATTGCATAAATTGGGAAATGTATCTGTGTGTGTGTGTGTGTGTGTGTGTGTGTGTGTGTGTGTGTGTTATAGTAACTTTTTTTCATCTAAAAATATTGCTTTGGGTTTGCATTGCAAAATGGAAGCAGAAGCTGAGAGCTAGGGGACATGATTTCGGATTTGTGATAGAAAATCAGTGAATGTATTTTACTGACCTTGATAATATCCTTGCTGCTCAACCTTCATTAGCTGTGTGACTCTGAGCAGGTATATTGAAACTCTCTACATCTCAATTCCTTTTTCTGTATCTTGAGGAAATAAAATAACTTTGTCTAAGAACTGATATAAGTATAAATGTATATGTAAAAAGATAGCCATATCAATTACACTGTACAAAGAAGATCAATAATTTATCCAATTAGTTTTTTTTCTCTTTTGTATAAACAAAGGACAGTACCTGTCTTCATTTCTAACATGTTACTTATACATAGTGTAAAGAAAGTGAAGCTTTATGAATTCAAACTGCAATATGTAAGGAAAAAGAAAACTGATTTATAATGGGTGCACCAGGAAATCCAGCTCTCTAAAGGGTGAAAGCAGTGGCATTAACCACTCCTATGGTAATGAAGATGTAACGTCTGCCTAAAAAAAGCGAGTTCATAGGACTCTGAAAAACGTAAAGGATATGGATGACTTATCAATGATGGTAAAGTATCATTTATAACTTTTTCTATTATACTATATATATTGTGATTTCTCCCTTAGAGTTTAGAAATTCTGGATTTCCTATAATTACTATGATACGTTATAAGTATTCTAGCAATGTTTTATGTGAGCTGCTAAATGTATTAATACTTAGTTGCACAAAAATCAAGCCTTAAAATAAGGTTTACTCCTTTGTGGTTTCTTGCCTACAAATTTCTTGCTGGACCTTTGGGACTTTAGTGACATAACCCTAATATTTTATGTAATTTCCCTCAGGAGTATTTCAGAATAGCTCTGGCTTAGTTGAAAACACATTTGATTGCAAATAACAGAAAGTAACTTGAACTGGTTTAAGCAAATGGATTTTATTACAAGAATACAGGGCTATTTTAAGGTCTCCATGGCAGTAGCACCCTTTAGCAAGACATTATTCTCCCCAATTTTTGCACACCATTGGATGTTAGTACAAATCAAAGTCAGAGATGAGAACTCATGCAAGACTATCCTGCTCAGAAAGGGTGAGATGGCATTTCAGCTCGGAGTGCGGATGAATAATTTGATGTGGTATTCACTTTGGGGGGGGGTATTATCTGAAGATACACACATAGATAGCCCAGTGTTGATGGGTTTGCAGTCCAAGATCCTTTGGACTGTAACTAAGGTGCTTTTACACAAACTGAGGAAAGGAAAGTTGAAAATGTTAGTAGGGATTAGAGTGTGCATTGATATGGGGGTTTAAATGGAAAAAAATGTGGAAGGTTATCCTGTGGGAAATGAAGTTACTGAAAATTTGTGAGCAGGGGCAAGTTGGGTTAAATATTGGAAGAGGAAAGGAAAGGAAAAATATTGTTTATGTCAGAAAAATTAGTTTATGCATTTAACGAAGTTGTTTATTATTACTGCAAGTGGAGATGATAAAATTTTGTGGAAAAGATGGCGACGTTTGTAGCCCTGCAGGGTAATATTATGTCAAGGGTCTAGGAGTCTCTCAACCCAACCCATATGAGGTTCAAACTCCTCCAAAGATTCCTATAAGAAATATACACAGTAGAAAAATCAGCAAAGGGAAGTGATGGTTGATTTTTATAGTTGTCATGCTTGTGTCTGATACACAGGGTTAAGAGCTTAGGTTGGGGGATAGTACCAAACTAGAGGGACAAGAAAAATGTTTTCTTTTCTGTTAGACTATCCTCTGATATAAGAAGGTATCACATTCTTACCAGCTACATGATATATCCAAACATATTGAGAGGAGAGGAGAGGAGAGGAGAGGAGAGGGGAGGAGAGGAGAGGGGAGAGAGAGAGAGAGAGAGAGAGAGAGAGAGAGAGAGAGAGAGGGAGGGAGAGGGAGAGAGAGAGTTGAGAAGAGGAGAGGAGAGAGAATTTCTTAGGCAATTATACCACTCAGTTCTGGGTGTAAAGAGAAAAGAAAATTCCAGAAAAGGAGGTTGCTGAGCAGTGGAATAAACTGACCATGGCGAAGGCAGGGATTACAGTCTGGCGCAAGATTGTCAGAGTCAGCCTTGCATCAGCTGTTACAATCAATATATGGGTAGGGTGGTCTGAAGTCCCTAAATTCCTCTCCTGTGATTGCCAGTGGGTGCAGGCCTCCTCCTAATTAGGAAAAGGACCTGGGATTCTTTCTACTTAGGCCGGATAAAATGAATGACTAATAAAATGATATTCAGCATATACTGAGCAATTAGCATGTGCTAAGTACTGGTCTAATACTAACTCATGCAATTTTTACCGCAGTCCTATGATAGATCATGATATTACTTTCATTAATCATATGGGAAAGTTGAAGAGAATAGCAATTAAATAATTTACTATACAGTACAGAGTTCGTTAGTGGAATAGTCAGGATCCAAGGGCAAGCCTCATAGCCCCAGAATGTGCACTTACCCATGATATATTACTACATTGCCAAGGTAGAACTGAAGAAAACAAACAAACAAAAAACTGTACAACATTAAAGAAATTCTGGTGCCAGACACAAGCCTCCATTGTCAAATTACTATCATAGAAATCAATCACGCATGTTTACTTGTAGTTGTGATGCTTGTTATTGGCCAGACAATTGTCTTTGAACTGAAGATGCTACATTGATTTAGACAAGCCGATTCTTGAGGCAAACCTTGTTCTCAAGGTTTATATTCAAGAAGGATGAAGTCCAAAATTAAATGAAAACACAATTATTTCAGAGAATGTTAAGTGCTATGAATAAAAGAAGGGTTTTATTCATTTATTTGAAAATATTTATTGATCACCTACGAGGTCCTAACACTCTCAGATAGTGGTGATGCAACAGTGAACAAAAACAACAACAAAATCCAGCCCTAGAATAGTTTGAAGTCTGTGTGAGAAAATCCACAATGAACAAGTAATAAATATTGTATCAGATATCAGTAAGTTAAATGGAGAAAAGCAAAATAGGAGGATTTTAGAAAAATTAGAATGTAGTGTGTACATTGATAGTTTAAACAGCATTGCCCATCAAGGCTCCACTGAAAAACATAACATTGTCCCAGTGACCTGTAGCATTGGGGACATTTTACAAATGTGTGTGTGTAATGTTTCATAGAGAGTGCTAGGATGAGCAACTGCTTTAGAATGAGTAGTGAGGGAAAAGCTTTTCAAAAGTTAATGTTTGAACTGAGATTATATTCAAAAGCCTGGCAGGTAAGATCTGGGAGTTAAAGTTTCTTTCAGATTGATATATAAAACTACCAAAAAAAAGCAAAGCTTTAGGACATGATAGCTATTAGGGATCTAGAGCAAATCAGGGTGACGGGATTTCACTTAGGGAGGATGAATGTAATTTTAGTTGAGGTCAGAGAGATAGGCAAAGTCAGCTTACCTAGGATTTCCCATGATATTGTAAGAAGTTCAATTTTATTTTCAGGACAGTGCGAAGTGACTAAATATTTTAAACTCTAGAGTGACAATCTGATTTTGCTTATTAAAACCATTTTTATATGGAATATGAATAACATGATGGTGCTTAAGACAAAGTTTGTAGTGTTTCAAGATTGTGGACTTAGAGAGCTTAGGATGGTTCTGGTTATATTTGGAAATAGTTACATTCATTAATTATAAGTCGATGAATGTATCATGTACTAATAAGGGAACTACCGGGTGAACTTGAAGAGTAAGGATAGATATATTGTGTTAGATCAGTTTACAATGATCCCCAGACATACACATGGCATGTCAACTGGGTAGTTGGTGATGGGAGTCAGGGGCCTCTCTAGAGAGGTCTGGTAGGATAATTAAATTTGGGACTTTTAGGCATATGGATAGAAATAAAGCCATGGAATCTAATCAGATTAACTATAAAAAAATATGGACAGGAAGAGTATGGACTCCAAAGAAGGGGTCTAATGACTGAATCTTGGGGGGAAAAACAATAAAAGGGAAGAAAGAGGCTATATTTTTCCTTGGTAATTAGAAACTAGCAAGGAAATGTGAAGAAGGATATCCTGAGAATATCTTATAACTCTCTACTCCATAAAAAACATTTGCAGCAGTAATAAAAATACAACATTAGATTTGGTCATAGTTAAGTGATAGTTCTGTTTCATGTACCTGGGCCATTATGATTACTGAATTCAATAGCTGAATGATGTCGACAATCTAGATTATTTGCTTCTGTGTTTGTTACTAGCAATATTGGCTCTGTCCTTTGAGTAGTAAAAAGATGGCTTGTAAGACAGCAGCTGTATTTGTTCTACCTATGATACTTAGACTCAACATGACTCAGAGGGAATAGAACACCTTTTCTTCTTGCAGTTTCCACTTTGGAGATGAGAGACTTCACCAAAAGTCACTCAACCTATTTCACTATGCATTTCATCAACCAAACTTAAATGACATAAACGTGTTTAAACTAGTTACTGGCAATAGATAGAGTGATACACCAACAGCAAACCAGGTCTTATTTGAGTTGGGACTACCGTCATCCACCCCAAACACATTCCTGTGTGGTGTGGAG
>NW_017732233.1:486754-489417 GCF_001890085.2 Hipposideros armiger
TCACTAATGAGTAATAGGAGCTAGAAGATAAATAAGAGTGGGTGATGTTAGAACTCTTTTGTGTTATAGAAAAAAAACACACCAGATGTATAAATATGAATGTCTCCTTTTATTGCTCTTTTATGTTTTGATGCACATGAGAGGAAATATGTAAGTGCTCACAGCCTTTTATTTCTTTCTTGTTCGCATCGCTGCTTTAGAGGCAATATACCAAATTATTTTTCAGATCAGTACACTCTGATGCATTCTGTTCACAGTACACACAACTTGCTGTCCTGTCTTAACAAGAAATGCACATCAAACACAAAGCAATGCAGGAGTCACAGCTAAAACTATCTGGGAATCGTAGGTTATTATTCCTTTTCTCTCATACTGTTTATATCTTTACTATTTATATTTTCAAAATAGAGAGGAGCTATATCTAACTATAAATAGAAAAAACTCATCTCCTTTCACTTACCATAGAGCATGTGTACAAGAATTATTTAGCTTTTATGTGTGAATTATCAGATCTCCAATAATTGTTAATTCATTCTCTCCCCCGTCTCTCTTTCTCTCTCTCTCTCACTCACACACACACGCATACCCATACACACACACACACACACACGCGCGCGCGCTCATACATGTGTGCACACACTATACATCTGTATATCTGGAGAATACATGCAGCTAGCTGTAATGTTTTTCGGTAACATACTTCACACACTTAGGCAGATTCACCCTTTCAGGCATCCATGAATACTGCATGCTTGTGATTTTCCATATAAATGTTACAAAGCATATTTAGGCTGTACTGAGTAAGCATGACTAAGTGAGTTTAAGGTTATTTACATCAGTAAAGCTATGTTTTCCTAGTAAGATGTCTCCATTTATGTGGCCATTAAAAGAGTATGTTTTTTGTGATAGTTGCCAAAATATAAAGTGAGTGCAATTGTATTAGTCTGCTTAAATTGCCATAACAAAATACCACAGACGACATGGCTTAAACAACAGAAATTCATTTTCTAATAGTCCTGGAGGCTGGAAAGTCAAGATCAAGGTGTCATCAGGACTGATTTCTGGTGAGACCTCTTCCTGGCTTTTAAATGGTTGCCTCTCTGTATATCCTCACATGGCCTCTTGCTCTTTGTATATGGACACCAGCCCCGTTGGATTAGTTTTACCTTATGACCTAATTACATTCTTAATGGCTTTGTCTACCATTGCAGTCACATTAGGGGTTAATGCTTCAACATGCAAATGTAGGAAGAGGGTACATAATTCAATCCATAAAACAAATGTTCTGAAAAAGTATTTGGGAACCTACTTAAAAGTGAGCAGTGCAGATTGGTGCAGCTGCTATGGAAGGCAGTGTGGAGGTGCCTCAAAAAATTATTAATAGAATTACCATATATGACCCAGCAATCCCTCTCCTGGGTATCTACCCAGAAAAATCTGAAAGCATTTATCCATAAAGCATTTATCCATATGTGCTCCAATGTTCATTGAAGCTTTATTTACGGTGGCCAAGATATGGGAACAACCAAAGTGCTCTTCCATAAATGATTGGATAAAAAAGATGTGGTATATACACAATGGGATACTACTCTGCCTTAAGAAAAGATGAAATAGTGCTGTTTGCGACAACATGGATGGATTTTGAGATTATTATGCTAAGCAAAATAAGTCACACATAAAAAGTCGAGAACCGTATGATTTCACTGACATGTGGGATATAAAACTGAAAGCAACGAAGGAACAAGAGAAACAAATAAAGAAACAAAAACTCATAGCCATAGACAATAGTTTAGTGGTTACCAGAGGGTAAGGGAGGAGGGGGTGGTAGATGAGGGTAAATTGGGTCAAATATATGGTGATGGAAGGAGACCTGACTCTGGGTGGTGAACACACAATATGATATATAGAGGATGTATTACAGAATTGTACACTTGAAACCTATGTAATTTTTACTAACCATTATCATCCCAATAAATTTTAATAAAGAAAAGTGAGTAGTTAGATAGATGAAAATGTGTGCTCCCCAGAATATCCTTATATTTTCTCTAATATCCAGCAGAGTGTAGCTTTGAAATTAACATATACCATCTCTACATTAAAGCCTTTTATGCTGCCACCTGAAATCATCCCTTCTCTATAATTTAACATAATGTGCCTTACCATTGCATGTCAAAAACAAAACAAAACAAAACGAAAATCCTACAGTAGCATGATGTGTCATCAATGACAGCTTTTAAATAGTACCCTGAAGAAATTCCCTGTGTGAATGGCAATGTGTACCTAACCCTGGACTTGAAATTGGTAGCACAGGTCTAATGGAAAAATTCTTCTTAAATTACTTCAGTCTATTTTATAAGATAAGAATTATTGTTATTTTACAAGATAAGGATATTTTTTTCTTTGAAAGTTAGGTACTTTGAGTGCCAGAAAGATCAGGGTTCTAGCCAGGCTTCTTGCTATCGTCATTGTTTAATAGCAATAGAACTGTTGGCATTTCAGCCTTGCAATGCAATGGAGAATATTAAATAAAACACGGCATGTATAACTATTAAAAATAAACTCGGTGAGATACTGATTACTATTAAATGTAAAGTGAAATACTTATTGGTGTGGCGGGAGGGAAAAAAGGATAAGTTATTCTGGTGCATAGAAGGCTATACCTT
>NW_017732233.1:494667-496623 GCF_001890085.2 Hipposideros armiger
AAAACAACCAAACAAATAAAAAACCATTTTATGACCATGTTGAATTTCCTACAAGTTTTACATGAACTGTTGCTAAGGAAACAAACGCGAAAACAAAAACCTAAGTCAATCCTAAGCAGTTTTAACAAAATATTGTGTCTAGCTAAAGGGAGATAAAACTCACTGCATTGATCAGTTCATCTGTGACACTGAGTTTACTTCTGGGCATCACAGCCTGAAAGACGTTATCTATGGAGTCTACTGGAGAACCAAAAAATGTAAAGAATGTTGCATGATCTGCAAACTGTCCCTTGAGAGATACTGAAAATACTGAAATTGTGTAGCTGGAAAGTACAGTCTAACAGGGAAAGAGTGCATAGAGAGAGTAATACAATCTTAAATATTGAAAATGACTAAAAAATACCAGCCAATGATTTTTAATCAGCATTTAGAACTTTCTAATGACCCTAAAGGTAAATATTGAGCACAGAGGGATTAAGTAACTTGCCCAAGTGGCACAAAAGTTATTTTGTAAATCTTACAGAAAGGTTTTGCAGATTGTATATCTTTGGATTCTCAGTCCATTTCTCTTTCTACCATGCTATTCTGGTTCTAGTCGTGTGTTATATATGAGGTAAAATAATTTCTTTGTAGCTCTAAGAGGGAGATTTAGATTGAGTCAGGGAATCAGTAAATAGTCTAATTTAACGAAAAACTTTCTAACAATTAGAATTATTTTTTTTTCTTTTTAACTGTGCCATAGACTTCATTAAAATATTGTGAATGCCTTTTCATTTAAAGTGTGCAATAAAAACTGGTGGCCATCTTAAGGGTTATCATTCAAAATATTTTTACTGGATAATATGTATAAATATTGTTAAGGTAACTTTATTTCCCATACTCTGATTTGTAATTGAGTCATTATGGCAGTAACTTAGTAGATTCACTGAAGCCAAAGAAAACTAATGACAAACAAAACAAACAATGTAATGAACTACAGCATGTAGTTTTATATAATAAACTGGCTTCCATTAATATAACACTTTGCTACTTTTCATATTTTTCTTTCTACAAGCTTTATCCTTACTAATAGAGACAAAAAATTTCCTAACCACATTCAATGTTCATTTTTAAGTCATCTTCCATGATAGTAATTTCTCCTATTTTTTAAAAATAGCTGTCAAACTCTTACCCATCCTTTGAGAACCAGGTGACACATCATTTTCTCTGTGATGTCTGTCTTCCAAAATGCAAATTTGGGATTAATGATTTCCTGCTCTTTTTTCCAAGTATTTTGTTTATAGCTAAATGATGCCTTTACTTGGCTAAGGCTGCTATGAGAAAACACTATCGACTGAGTGGCTTAAATAATAGCTATGTATTTCTCATAGTTCTGTAGGCTGGGAGGTCCAAGGTTAAGGTGCTGGTGGATTTGGTTCCTGGTGAGAATGCACTTCCAGATTGCAGATGCAGCCATCTCCCTGTGTGCTCAAATGTTCTCTGCTCCGTGGGAACAGGCAGAAATGGCTCTCTGGTGTCTGTTTCTCTTCTTATAAGAACACTAAGCCCATCATGAAGGCCCCACCCTCATGACCTCATCATAAACCTAATTATCTCACAACAGCCCCACCTCCAAATACCATCACCTTGGGGTTTAGGGCTTCAAATATTAAATTTGGGAACACACCCAGTTTTAACCCATTATGTTCCACTCTTACCCCCCTAAAACACATGTCCTTCAGCTTGCTATATATACTAATTTCCTACAATAGCCCCCAAAGTCTTAACTCATTCCAGCATCAACTCTAAAATCTCATCTAAATATCTAAATCAGATGTGGGTGAGACTCAGTATAATTCATCCTGAGACAAACTTTCTCTCCAGCTGTGAACCTTAGAAACCAGATATGTTATTCACTTCTAAAATACAATGGCAGGGCAGGTAGAGGATAGACATACCCATTCCAAAAGGGAAAAT
>NW_017732233.1:499366-500373 GCF_001890085.2 Hipposideros armiger
TGTGAGAATAATTTGGATATGCATATAATCCTATAATCAGTTTATATTATTTTATATCATTATACCCATAGAATGTTAAAATATTTTAGACATTTAAAAATAATCATTTTTTATATTTCCATATCACATGTTAATTATCGATTATCTTTACTTTTCTCTCTCAAGTTGGAATTAACTTATGAGTAAATAAAATTTATGTAGTGCTTCACATCTAGACAGCATTTTCACACACACTGACTGCTTCATTTAGTTTTCATGAAATTCATGTTGCTCTCATGCAACAAAATGGGATGGGCAAGTGTATGTAGGAGAGACCAATTTTGTCAAGGTCAAATAGTTGGTAACTTTCAAAGGTTATTTTCACCTTTGATTGAGTCACCTGTACTTGTGATTGAACAGCTATAAATCAAGGGTTCCCAGGAGCCTCTTCTCAAATTTGAGAATCTGCTAAAATATCTCATGAACTTTGGAAATTGCTTTGCTTGCTGTTACTAGTTTATTTAAAAGGGTAAAGCCAGAAATGGCCAACTGGGCAAGGTATGGTGGGGATGGGAGCACAGCTTCCATCCACTCTCCAGATGCACCCTCGCAGCACCTCCAGGTGTTCACCAACCCAGAAGCTCTCTGATTGTTTAAGGGGATTTATGGAGGTTTAATTACAAGGCATGACTGAGTAAATCATTGTCTGTTAGTGATCAACTGAATACAGCCCTTTCCCCCTTCTCAGAGGTTAAAAGGGTGAGGCTGAAAATTTTCAAGCTTCTAAGCAAGTCTCAGGCTTTCTAATGACTAGTCTCCACCCTGAAGCTATCGGGTCCCAAGGAGCTGCCTCATTTAAATAATAGATTCCCCTCTCACTCTCATCACTCAGGAAATTCCAAGGGTTTTAGGAGCTCTGTGCCAGGAACCAGGACAAACATCAAGTATCTTTCTTATTACACCACAATAGGGGACACTTGTCATATAGAAACATTTAATACACAAATAAATCATGTTAATGTTAGAGC
>NW_017732233.1:503071-504236 GCF_001890085.2 Hipposideros armiger
CCTAAAGGAAACCTACTTTCCATCTGTCTCGCACAAGTTTCATTCCAAGCTATTCATCCATTTTCTTCTTTAGCAAGGAAGGTATTATAAACTAAAGAAAGGAGGGGGAATAGGCTGATTTATTTTAGGCACTTAGCTCCATTTGCTTTTACTTGTTTGGGAAATTGCTTTTTCGGTGCAGAAAAATGTGTTGCAGTGAAGTAATTCCGTGGGTTTGATGACACTGCAGTGCGTTGCTCCCCTGTATCTGTTCTAAGTGTAAATGAAATGCGGGGATGGCAGGATTACCATTATTTACTTCCTTTTATTGCCTTTCTCCTTCGTACCTACTAGATTACATGTGTGTTAACTGAAGTTACTGTTTACACTTATCTAACAGCATTGACTGGAATAGCCCTGAATCTCCTCCAGTGAGGGCTGATTTAGCTACAAATCACCGTTCCAGCTCTGAAATCATTAATCAGCCTTAGGCAAGATCCATTATGTGGGATTTCAGCATAGAAGAAATATTAACTGTTCCCTGGAAGAAACGTTACCTTCACATTGGCTGAGACTCCCTGCTGGAGCAGCAAATTACCCTCCAGTAATAATTACAATACATTAGTAGAGGTTTAATTTTCAATAAGTGCTGTCTGTTTAAGAAATGGCAATCTCACCATGGCTCAGAGAACAATAGATCATGTTATCAGCAAGAATAAACCTATATGGAATTAAATGAAAGATAATAAAAAAATCATTCCAGTTTGAAAACTGTAGAAAAAGAGAAACCAATGCAAGATGTGAAATGCCATTTTTATAGAAAAAACTTCTTGTTTATAGATCATCTCCCTGGATGATACTAGGCCTGCCTATGAATTTTGCTTCTTTAGTTGATAGCAAAATGTTAATTTACTAGTTAACATCTAGTACGACAGTTGCGGTAGCTTCTATCTTAGGGATGGATGTTATTGACAAGAATAATAGAACTGCAGGGTAAATTCATTCTTTACAGTTATGCACAGTGACTCATTTTTTGCATTCAAATTAATATTCCAGTAACTTTTTTCAAAAGTAGAAAAAAATTAGAATTTCATAGGAGAAATTATTGCTGAGATAATTCTTCTTTGATTGGATATTATGACAAGTGAAATAAGTCAGACAGAAAGACAAATACTATATGGCTTCA
>NW_017732233.1:507160-508464 GCF_001890085.2 Hipposideros armiger
TTGCCTCCCCACCCGTATAGGGTGGGTACACTTCTGTGTTTATACTTGAAGAAAGACCTTATCATAGAATAATGTTACCTGTTTATTGTTGGCTCTTCAAGGAGCTTGCCTTTAGTTCAGTGTTAAATAAATATTGAGTAAACGAGGCAGTGAAGGCTCGGAACCTGTATAGACATGTGGTCTGACGTAGCCCGCCTCTACATGGTAAATTCAAAAAAATATGTTTCTATTTTCAACTTAAACAGTTTAAATAAGGGAAGTAGTTCTTCACCTTTTAAATATTATATGTTAAGTGGGTGGGTTTTCATAGTTTTACCTCTAGCAACATCTTTATGCAATGTCTTCTTGATTGTAGTATCTATAAAATATATCACCATCTGGAATAACTAGGGAGCAGAGGTCAAATGATTACACTTCATGTACCTCCATGATTTTAGGTTATTAAAGTTATCAATTAAACTGAAATTTCAATTAAGTGATTTATTCTATGGACATTTTTTAAACTATTTAGATAATTTTCACAAGAGATCTGCCCTATGCCAAAAGCAATAGTCACTATGAATAGAAATTGCCAGTTAATGTATCGGTAGAAATTTAGTGTGGTAGACGGTCTACATAAAGACTGACCCCTGGTCACACATCTTTTTTTCTCTAATTGAGAATCTTAGAGAGGGCAAATCCAAGGTTTAAATCATTCATATTATTATAACTATGTAGTGAGAGAAAGAACATTAAATTTCTTCAAAATGCATTTTCTTTTTCTCTTTTCATGAACGTGACATCTCATCCTGGTGCTAACATATGTAGGTAAATAGTAATGCTGGTTCACATATTTTCCAATAAACGTATTTCTACTAATTTCCTAAAATTTTACTTGGTTATTTTTTATTATAAGAATGATGCTATCATTGTATTCACTTAGGAAATGAATTATTGTCCTGTGCTTTTCGTATGCTGAGAGGCATATGTTTTAAGGCAGTATAGTTATGGATTTTCATTGCAGCACATAACTTGCGATCACTGAGAATATCCCTTATTTGATTGCCCTATGGATAACCTCAAATGCACTTCCATAAACTTTGCAGCTTAACAGAGATATATTGATTTCTTAATTTAATGGAAAATGTCTGTGTAATATAAAATAATGGATTCATTTAATGTAGTTACATCTAGGGATACAGATCTTTAAAACTCATGTGTTTCATATACTTGAAGTAATGACTAATTGAACAAAAGGTAAAGACACAGCCTTCCTAGTTGGTGCTGCATGGCGAGATGAAAAGAATTAGGTGTTAGCATTTGGA
>NW_017732233.1:512711-549312 GCF_001890085.2 Hipposideros armiger
GGGAGGGCTTGAAAAAGCTGCTGATTCTACATCCAGTTCAAAGTTTGGGGCCTCAGGAAAGCAATGTAGGATTTTGCAATCCTACTCACTGATTTTGCTTTTGCTTCAGAACTTTATCTTGCATTTCATCTTTTGCTTAACTTCTGACATGAACATTATGTCTGATGGTCATATTAAGAGGCCAAGAAAAATGGCTGAATTAATAGTGAGAATCAATGCATGGTAAAGTCAGAGAGATGATATAACCAAATATATAATGTACAGTTTCCTGTACTGCTTCAAATTTATGACCTCTTTCTGCACCAGAACAAAATTACTGTGTGTTAAGAATAGTCTCAGCTACTCCTGACAGAAGACCCAGTCACAGCATTGCCTCACACAATAGAGAATGCATTTTTTCTCATATAAAAAAAAATCCTGTTCATTCATGTTGTCACAAATGTCAGAGTGTCCTTTCTTAAGGCTGAATAATATTTCAGTATATGCATATGTGTGTGTGTGTGTGTGTGTGTGTGTGTCTGTTTATCACATTTGTTTACCCATCATCCATTTGTTGATGCACATCGGCTGTTTCCATATCTTGGCTATTATGAATAATGCAGCAACAAACATGTGACTGCCAATACCCCTTTGAGATCCTGATTTCAATTTGTTTGAATGCATATCCAAAAGTACAATTGCTGAATCATATGGTAGATCTATTTTATTTATTTATCTTTTTAGGAACCTCTGTACAGTTTTACATAGCTGCTGCACCAGTTAACATCCCAATAATGGTCCAAAGATTTCAAATTTTTCTCCAGCCTCATGAACTTTTATACTAAGTGAAATACGCCAGTCACAGGACAAATACTGCATGATCCCACTTATAAGAGGCATCTGAAATAGACATGGAAGCTGAGAATACAATAGTGGTTGTCAGCAGCTGAGAGGAGGAGGGTGCAGAGTTGTTGTTCAATGGATGTAAAGGTTGAGTTATGCCAGTTGAAGAAGTTCTACAGATCTGCTGTAAACATGGTGTTTATAGTTAGCAATACAGTGTTGTGCACTTCAGAGTTCTTTCAGAGGTTAAATCTCATGTAATAGAGCTCTAACACACAAAGAAACAAAAATAATCAAAAACAAAGGGACACAAAGAAATTTTGGGAGGTGTTGGGTTTGGTTATTACCTTGATTTTGGTGATAGTGCCATGTCCAAATTCCTTAGTTTGTGCATGTTAAATATGTGCACTTCTTTGTATATCAGTTATACCTCAGTAGAGCTATTTAAAAAGGGAAGAAGAGGAAAGGAAGAAGAAGAAGGAAAACTCTGGATGTGGTGGTCCTGATTTTGTTCTGGTCTAGAGATTGAAATCAAGGGGAAGCAAGGTCCATCATATATTGGGTTGCCAGAGAAGTCATGACGCATCTTTACAATGAAAAACATAGAAAAAATATGCCATGACTTTTCCAACAACCCAATAGTTAACATTTATGGTTGCTTCCACAGTATCAGCTCTTACACTGCGATCTGCAGGTAATTGGAAGAAGAGCGTAAGGGAAACAGTTCATGTGTAATAGAATGAGCCTGTGCCAGTTAGAAAAGCCTTGCTGGAAATAAGACACAGTGACTTCTCTTTACATTTCCTGGGTGAGTCCTGGGTCACATGGCCACCTATGGTTTCAAGGAACACAGGAAATGTAGCTTTTGGGTTGTATATATTGTCACCCCTAAACTTCCTTAGTAAGGAAGAATGGGAGAATATATTAGGTGGGCACCTGGCTGTGTATAGTCTGAATATATAGTCTGAATCTCTAATGCTTCTGCTTTTCTCAGCAGTTTTCTCCCTGTCCAACTCTACACCACAGTATCTCTAATTTTTAATCTGGATGTATATTTAACCCTTTGAAATTTTTAGGGCTTCCCTCAGTTTTGAATGAGAGAAAAAGTTCGTCTAGCACTGGTTCCTTGGTAGAAGGTATATCTTATAGGAATTGTATTTTGATGAATCCACAGATCTGTTTATGGAGCAAGTGTATTAATATGCTGTGTTGGAGGATTGATTCTTGATGAAAAATGGCCAAAGGGGAAAATGTAATTTTATTTTTATCAGCCAGAGGAAAAGAGCAAATGTTATGATAACACATTTGAATACCTACACCAGGAATGAATTCTGTCACCTCAAGTGAAACTAAATGCAGGTATTACTGAAAAATATTGAAATATGTAAAAATATAAATGCAAGAACAAACTATGAGAGAGAGAGAGAGAGAGAGAGAGAGAGAGAGAGATGGAAGAGAAAGTAGACATACAGCAGAAATGATAGAGATACAAATCATTAGAAGCTTCAAAATGGAGATAAAGGAGATGAATGAGAGAAAGGATGTATTCATTGAGGACAGAAAACACAATTCTAATTATAAAAGTAAAATTAGAAAGATAAGATACAAGGGTTTATTTTTTCTATAATAAAAAAGGATAAGCTGATAATAAAATAAATTAGAAAGACCAAATTGCACAATTTAAATGAAGAATAAAGGGGAAATATTCAATTTTTATTGGGAAAATAAGTAGTGTTTCATATATCCTGAACCATTTTAGGTTTTAAAACCATGAATGATTCGGGGAATTAAAATGTTTTTTTTTCTTAATATAATCCAAATGTTCTCTATATTCTTATAATACACAGAATGAAATTAAAACATTGATGTTAAGTGCATTTTTTTCTACTTTCTTGATACAACCTAAAAGTAAATTTGAATGGGAAGAGAAGCAACAGCAAATTAAGTAAATTACTGGCAATATGTACTCGTACATCAGACATGGGACATATTTACTTAAGCTTAGAGTACACTTCCAATCTTCAGAGCAAATAGATAAATAGGATTTTACACTTCTAGGAAACTTTTAACCATTATATCTGAGCCCTTGGTGAAAATCACTTCATTCTGGATATCAGGGCACTCACCCAGCTTATGAAGTTAAGTCTTCATAATCATCTAATTAGACAGCATCACTTAGACTTTTAAGCAGAAACCACAGTAATGTTAATCTGAATAAATAAATCTGAACACACTGAACCTCAGACTCCCTGAGGTGGACCAAAAAGAGACCAGAGCCCAAAGGGGCTACAACATGCCACTTTCAGGCTGCTTATTTCTAACTGTGGGAGGTATGCATGTGTGAAAACTGTTGCCAAAAAGATTTACTTTAATCGCATTGCCTAAGCTAACTGACTACTTAGAGTACAACTTCAATATGTCTTCCTATCAACACATACTTTAAACTCACACATGCACACAAAGAGCAGAATGCAGACACTGAAGAAGAAAAGGGAGCGTGAATTCATTGAGAATTCACAAAAGGCAGTATGCGTTAACACAGCTGAAAGCCTAGTCAAGGGAATTTGTTTCCAAGTAAAATGCCAAGAAACATAAGTATGATTCTTTCCTTTAGGGAGACACGAAATCCTCCTGGAAGTGCTGTACAACACAGAGGGAGGGCATTTTATTTAATTCTTCAGTGTCCGTTGCATATTCTGTGCAGAAGGGCCCACATACAGGCTTCCTGATGGGAGTGCGAGGAGGGGGCGGGGCATGGCAAGTACATAGTTGACGTGCAGATGGAGGCAGAAAGTCAGGGATGGTTGGAGTCAGAGGCAAGAGCAGCATATGCCCGACCTTACTAAGGCCGGCCATACTCAGCGTTTTGTTGTTTAAGAGCCAGAGGAAACCATGAAGTTTTTTGTAACTTCAATGAAACATAATTTATTTAATATGGTCTTGTGATTGTGTATGATATATATATGACACTATATATATATATATATATATATATATATATACACACACACACTATATATGACAATATATATCTCTATAATATTTACATTGTTTATTTATTTGACATTGAAGAGGTTTAGATAGTTTGCATGGCCACATTTTTGTTATAAAAATATTAACCTTCCTTGATCCATTAAATGTATTGAAGGTGAGTAGAACAGATTAAGGGAATTGCGATTAGGGGACCCTTCAGTAGCCTAAATAGAAAATGGTGGAGGTGAGGAGTCGTAAGCTATAGAGGTGTAGAAAGTCAATAATGTTATACATACAATTCACAGAACTTGGATATTGATTAGACATAAGTGGTGACTAAGAAGGAGGTATTCAGCATTAGTCCGTAGCCTCAATAATTGCATTGGTATTGGTTCCATTTTTTGAGATAAGTATTAAAGAAATGTCAGAAATATTTGGGAGATTTGATGGGAGTTTAGTCTTCAAGATGTTGGTTTTCAGATATCTGAATTCAGATATCTTAAGATAGCTGATTATCCATGTGGAGTCTGCAATAGGATGCATGAGCCAGAGCACATCTGGGAAGGTGGTTTAACATTGAGTCAATTAGTGAAAATCAGATTGTCTAAGGAGACTGTACATGACAAAAGAAAAGTAGCTTGAAGACGAAGCTGTGAGAAGCCTGAGCATTAAATAACTGCTTGAAAGGAGAAGAATGATTAAAGACTGAGGAAGGGCTTTCTGGGAGACAGAAGGGAAAATGGAAGTATTGGGCCAAAAGAGAATCGTTTTTAAAACAGGAGATGGTTCAGATGGCTACCAGAAGGGACAGGAAGATGAATGAGAAAAAAAACAAAAACAAGTTTATGTAATTTAACAACTTTAGACAACTGGCTGCTTTAGTGTGCAGGAGCCATTCTAAAGAGAAAGGGCATATCCCCAACTAATAAATCCCTGAGGGTTAGTGCAGATATCCCCTAAGGGGCAGTTTCATTGAGCAGGGTGAGGAGGAGAGAGAGGGATGTATCTGACTGAACAGGGGATATTTAATTCAGGAGATTTTTCACTAAGATGAGGAAGATGTAAGCATTAGACATAGTGACAGGAATGATGCTAGGAAGAATTCGAAAATATACTAGAAAGAGGTGATAACCTGTAGTGTAACATTGCTGGAAAGATAGGCTTAGGTGGCTACCGACAATAAAAGAGAAACATCTACTTCCAGACACCATCACCTGTGTAAACAGAACATTTGAAGTTGAAAACCAAACAAGATCCAAAAGCAACAGTATTCCTATGATATATTATGAATATTTTCAGACTGCCTCAATCCCAGAACTAGTGTATAACTGAAATGTATAATAATGTGTTATTTTCTGTTATTGTCATTAATGATATCTGTTTCAATATAGCATGTGCAAATTTGCAATATAGCATGAGCCGACACTTCTGATTTGTCAAATCACTCAATTTATATTAAAGTTTCAAACTTCTGTTTATGCAGTTTGTCATTATAGTTACAATAATTATACACATTTAAGATGCCCACCATTTGCAAGATAACCTTGGTCCATTGAGCTAATTATTCAAATAGTATAGAAGTCAAATGAATCAGTTTTGAACAATTGTTTTGAACTATGCTATAAAAACCTGTTCTCGTTTCTAAAATGTGTGATCTATGTTGAGCTAAATTCTTTGTATTTTTCAAGTAATGTAAACTGAATGTTTAAAAGTATTGTTCCTTATATTTTTAGGAAGAATTTCATGCACAGTGGTTGAATTTCTCTGGATTCAGTGTGTAAGGCAGATACTGATATGATCCAGGGTATACTGTCTCTCTCATTCTTAAAGATACTTGGGTACTTTTCACACACGTAAAATACAAGTCCACCATAACAAAAGCAGGGACAAAAATTGTCAGTTTCTCTTTTGGCATAATTAAGAAGAGAAAAAGTAGGTGATGTATATTGCATGCCCCACCAAGCAGCTGTGCAGCTCATTAGACATTTCTTTCTCTGCAGTGTCTTGCTCTGGCTCTCATTCTCTGATGGGCACACCACCTATCTGACGCTACTTTTTGTACTCCCCTCATCTCCAGTATTGTACCCCGCCTAATTCCCTTGCATTCTTCTCGCATAGAGTTGGGAAAATAAAATTTTCAACCAGAAAATGGCTTTCTCCTTGAGAAGCTTGACTAACATAAACATATGCAATCAATGTATTGAGAGGAATACAGGAAGACATCCTTTTTGTGGGCTAATTTTGGGGCCAGGAATTTGGAATGAGTGGGTATTGCGATGTGCAGCTAGCCATGGTTTATTTCTAGCGCTCTTGTATTTTTGCCCGTAGTTTCATTGAAAGATTGTGAGTTCTAAAAACCTGTGTTGTGAGAAATATTGCCATATCCTGTAGGCATTTAGCTAGACTGAAATTAAATCCATTTAAATGAAATCTAAGATGTTTTTACTAAATTCATAGCTGAGTGGCTAAATACTTATTCGAATGACCTAGATTTGCAACCTGCTTATGTAACCTTGTACAAGTTGTCCACTGTGTGATTTTCTTATATGTAGAATGGAGATAAAAATATTATAGAGTTGTGGTGGTTAAAGATAAAATTTATGTGAAGAGCACAGTAAACATCCAATTATTGTTATTATTGAGTCGTCGGGAAAGTCATGATGTATTTTTCTATGCTTTTCAATGCAAAAATGTGTCATGACTTTCCCAACGACCCAATATTACTATTGTTGAGAAAAATACAATGTCTCCATGGTAAAAAACAATTATTAATAATAGATATTAATATAAGCAAATTCTGGGATCATACTCTGGATATTAGAAATTTATGATTTTAATGAATTTAGAACTCAAAAATTATTGTTGATGTTTGCAAATCCATTAAATACTTCAATTATATTTTTAGTCCTTTTGACATTTTGTTAATATATGTTGTTCAACATACTGAAAAAGATTTATGTACCTTCTTACTGAAAGGGCTTTACCTTCTGACTTCAAAAATGAAGACACTGAAAATTAAGTCATTTATGCCACCTTCACAAATTTACAAAGCAATATGGAGAAAGTAGCCTTAGGTTTTAAAATAATGTAGCAAGTTGTAAAATGTAGAAAAGAAATGTGACCAAAATGAACAATTGTCAATTAGTTAATGTTTTAATTGACATTATGTGATATCAAAAATATTAAATAGCCAAAACCCTGCACAAAAAAATTGAATGTGATAAATTTTATTCTGGAAATTTGTTACAATAAATAATTCTTAAGAGTCCAAAACTTTACATAATAAAAACATGCAATGATTCTCTTTGGATAACATTTTATTTGCCTCGCACATGGTACTCTATATGCTTTTCATCTAGTTCTCCTGTCACCACTGTGGAGGTTGAACTTAGTGCATGTGTGTCTCTCTCTCCCGTCCAATCCTTGTTCCCCCATGGCCTTTCTTTTTTTTTTTTTTTTTTAAATTGGGGAATTAGGGGAGGGGAACAATGTTAGGGAATTGGGGGGGCGGGGAACAGCCAAGTTGTTGTTCTTCAATCTTAGTTGTGGAGGGCACCAGTTGACATCTGGTTGTCTATTGGCAACTCGTGGCCTAAGCTCAAGGTGGTGTTCAATCTTAGTTGCAGGTGGGTGTAGCTCACCTTTGAACAGGCAGTCTTATTGTTAGGAGCGTGTGCTGTCACCAGCTGAACCATCCTGCCACCTGTTGGCATCTCAGCAGCAGCTCAGCTTGGGCACAGTGTCCACTGGCCTATGTGGGAATTGAACTGGTGGCCCTGTTGCTCAGAGCTCATAATCTTAGACTAACTCTTAATNGGTGGTGGCTGGGAGGGCTGTGGATGGGCTGGCTCCTGAGGCCCACAACTGTCCTGTTGTACCTGGGTGCTGCCTACATGGGTGTTGTCACTGGGCAACAATCCAGTGAGCGATGTGTATCTGATTTGGGGACTTTTCTCTACGTTATACTTCAATGAAAAAGTTTACATAAAAATAGGGGGAAATACAAGGAAGGGTAGGTCACCTTCTGTGAATAACATGGACACCAGACAGGTGGGCTGATTCTCCGAGCCGTTACAGGAAACACCCGCGAATGAAGCAGGATCAAAGCCCAGAGACACCTCTGTCCTTCTGTCCCTCCCTCTCTAAGGGTCAGGGCTGGGCAGGGCGGGGCAGGCCAGCTGCTCCCAGCTACGCAGGCAGCTGTGTCCAGAGCAGCCCCAGGGCAGCCGGGAGGCCCTCGCTCCTTCCTCCCACGTCTCTAAGCCCTCTGAGTGCTCCTTCCCAATCCTGCTCTCTCCCATCCCTTCCCATCTCATTCCCAAAGTCTCTGCGGGGAGTCAGAGCCCACATGGCTCTCCACTGACCCAAATCCACTTCCTCCAGGAAGCACTCCCATCTCCCAGGGCGCCCTCCCATGGGCATCCCGCTGGCTCTGCCATGCAGCAGGTAACCAAGCACACTCGCTGAAGGTCCCTGCGTCTGCGGGGACACAGAACGATCCGGTGGGATGCAGGCAAGGTCTCCCTCAAAGCCAGTCCTGGTGGTCCTTCCCCAGGGGACAGACACCTCTCCTCGGGAACCCCCACTGGGCCTCACACTTCCAGAAACGCCTGCTCCTGAAGGGTCCCCGCGTCCCAGATGGCAGTGCAGAGAATGACAGAGAGCAGGAGCCTCGTGCATACCTCTGCTCCCTTCAGGGACCTGCTTTCTCCTCTCCTCGTGGACCATGGACTCCTCCAGGTCTTTGGGACTTGGGTCCAGAAGCTCCCACTCCTCACTGGTATAAAACACACTCTTCCGACTGTCATTCCCTCGCCCGGGACGCAAAGAAGACATTGAATTTCTATTGGAAAAAATAAGTATTATTTTTTTAAAACTTGTAAAACAAAACTGAATTTCACATCTGTGGGGACGGCAAAAATGAAAAGGTCAGAGAGTATCCGGTGTTGGTGCGGAGGTGGAGAGATGTGAACTTACACCACGCTGCGGGGTCTAACCTGGTACTGTTACCACGGAGAAGAATGAAGGCAGGTGAAGAGTGCCCGCCCTACGACCCAGCGCTCACTGAACGAAATCCTGCACACGTGCACAGGAGACCCAGATAAGAACGTCCACAGTCGCCAAAAAAGCGCAACTTAAACATCCACCAACAGGAAAACAGATAAACTGAAGCACATTCATACAATCAAATTACATCCATCACTTAAAATGAATTAATTCACTCAACGGATATTTACTGCGTGCCTACTAAGCGGCAGGCGCTACTCTACATGTTTGGGATAAGCCAGGGAACCAAACGAGGACTCTCGTCCTCACGGACTATAAGCCACATTATCAGGTAGATACATTTTTTAAATGTTGAATGAAAAAGGAAAGAAAACTGAAGAATGACACGTACAACAGGATACTCATTTAAATGTCCAAAATAACACTATTAGTCGGTATTTATAGACAGACACATATGTAGTAAAACTGAAAAGATCCACACCTGAATGATAATTATAAAATACAGATTCTGGTTACCTCTGTGAAGGGCAAGAAAGGAACAGGATCATGGAGAAGAAAGGATCTGAACTGTGTCTATAATGTTTCAATTTGTTTTTATAAAAAAAGACAAAATTATACAGCTGGGTACTGGTTGCCCATGTAATCAAATACTGTACTCCATACTTGCCCACGTGCTAGAACTATTTCATTAAAACTTAAAAACAAGGTTGGGATTTCAGCTTCCAGTGAAGATGGAATAACAGGGACTGAACTTACAGTCCCTGCAAACAACCAAAACCTGAACAAAATGTGGGGCACAATGACTATCACATATCGGACCTCAGGCAGCACAGGGCAGCGATCCTGAGACAGTGAAACAAATGAGGGGAGCCCACCTCTGCCAAGCTTGGGGCCGGTGCAGGCAGGGGGCCCCGGAGGGAGTTCAGAGGACACAGAGCTGAGCAGAGAGCTGTACGGACAGACTGTGGAGATCTCAGATGGCTGCCCAAGACCTCAGAGGGGGACATCAGGCTTGTGTGTAAGAAATATCCAAGGACGGGGAGAGAACCGCCTGAGGGGAGGAACAGGTTCTGAGGGTACACAGGGCGGGGACAGTGTCTTGTCCCAGCAGCCAGGGTGGGAGCCTCCGACGTCACGGGGCATCAGATACACTCAGACAAATGTTGCTGTCATTGTCCCTACAGGCTGCTCTCATCCCACCTAACAAAGCTTCAAAGGAAACTTGAAAAGTATCAAACTGTTTCTGAGTAATTAAACTACATTCCAGAACCAAGTTCAATACTTATAGGAATACAAAAAAATCCAGGATCCCAAAAGGCAAAACTCACAATATCAGGCATCCAATAAAAAAATTACCAAGCATGCAAAGAAGTAGGAAAATATGATTCATTATGAGGCGAAAAATCAGTACACAGAAACAGACCCAGAAACGACAAAGAATAAAATTAGTAGACAAGGATTTTAAAAGTTATTATAACTATCTCCCCCTGTCTAAGGAGCTAGAAGAAAACCACAATGCTTATGATAAAAATTCACTGATAGGATTAGCAATCAGGTTATAGACACTGTAGAAGGAAAGGTTAGTGACCTCGATGACACTGCAGTTGAAACTATCTGTATGGTATGATGCCATTTATACAAAATGTCCAGAATTGGCCAATCCACACAGACAGAAAGTAGACTGGTGGGTGTGGAGGGTCGGGGAGGGAGGGTTGGGGGAATGGGAAGTGGCTGCTAATGGGGACTGGGGCTTCTTTTAAAACTGATTGTGGTGATGGTTGTACAGCTGTGTATATACTAAAATCTAGTGAACTGTACTTTTTATTTATTTTTTATTTTTTTTCTAAAGATTTTTTTATTGGGGAATTGGGGGATGGGAATAGCGCTGGGGAATCACGGGAAGGGGAACAGACAAGTTGCTGTCCTTTTGTTCTTCAGTCTAGTTGTGGAGGACGTTGATTCACTGGCCTAAGCTGGCACCATCATTGCGCTCTTCCCGGGCGAGGCAGATCAGTCGCTGGCTTATGGACGGCCGCTCACGACGGCTGCTGGCCGCTCACACTGGCTGCTGGCTACACACGGTAGCCCATGGCAACCCACTGCAGCAGGGGCTGCACCCCCCTATGGCCTTTTTACTAAAAGATTATCTGCATTGTTTTTTTGTCTTCTTTCAGCCAGGTTTTCACAAACAATACCAAAAATATTTGGGTATATCTGATTGTTTGTTTAATGTTATAATAGTAAGTCTTTAGACTTAAACACAGTTATCCTTGTTACACAGCATGGTTCATTATGTATGACCCAAAAATCTGAGTGGATGAAATTAGAACTTCAACATGATTTCACACTAAAGATAAAGAAGTCGGCAGATAATTTATTACATTATAGTAGGTGATACACTGTCATTTTAATGAATATTGTAAATCAGCAAATGTTATTAAAGTGAAAGAAAACATTACTACAATGAAATTCATGTGAGGCACTAAACTTAGTCTCAAAATAAATACTTCTACTTGTAAAGACTAATTTGCTTTAGAGAATGTTGATTATTTATTATTTTTCATAATAGAAGATGGCAACATACAGGATATTTAAATTTCCAATAAAAACAGTATTCAGTGACATAAAAAGTAAACTAAAAATAATAAAGTATGTGATTTTAAGACATAAGTTATTTACCATCACTACTGGTTGTATGGCTTTGATCACTGTGAGAACTAGCTGTCTCATTTGTGAAATTCAAAGATTAATAGGTAGGTATCTTTTGGGAGAAGTATGTGAGATTTTTGTATACAAGATGGAACGATTGAATGAAAGGTACCTGGAATGTGTATGACCTTCTGAGAAATATTTCTTTCTTCTTTTCTATTTTGTTGTAACTGGTTCTATCTTCTTGTAACTGGTTCTCAAATTTAGTTAAGCATGCTATAATTTTTTGTTTAACTCAGCTCCAGCTATTTTTTTATTATTGTATAGTTAAAATGAGCATATCTATGCATAAAACCTTTCTTTCTATACTTAGAATTTTTCTAGCTAGGATCACAGAGTAAAAACCTGAGAACAAGTGTATAGATATTAATAATATTAGTAAATATTATTAATGAGAGAGGAAATTATAATTGGTAAAATTTAGAGCAAAGACAAGTTGATTTTTGACATTGTTGTTTTCCCTCACAGTGCAAAGAGTTTTAAAATGTGAATGTTCTCATCATTAGGGAAGAGTGACTGTCTGTCTACTTAAAATTATACAAATATTGGCAGCAATCAGGTTTGTTTTTATGTATTTATTTATTTTTCCCTCCAGCAAGCATGTTGTAACATATTAACAAACACCCCCCAATGAAAAGATATGGTCCTGTGACAGAACTGCATCTTTAGGGAACAGCTGACAACTGTTTCATCAAAACTTTTTTTTAAACCTTACTACTAATTACCAACATTAAAATCACCTATTTATATCCTGGCTTTATGCCATCATTATACAAATGAAGTGTTAATGTAGATTGTAGGTTTTCTGGCAGTGTGTTACTTTTGCAAGATTCCTGTTAATGGACTAAAATGGGCCTTCTCTTTTATTTTGTACCTCCTTGGTTATGTCTTCCTTTGTTACAAACATGCTTTCCCCAGTTCCCCTCCATCTGCTCATTTCTTTCAGGTGATGTTGTCCAGGTAGCCCTATATCCTTTCCTCTGTCTGAGCTTGTCTTTCTGAGAATTAAACTCTTGTAGGATAAACCTTAAAACCCTGAAGCTCTGGTCATCCCTTAGCCTAAATGACAATTTCCTGCTAGATTATTATGGTAAGACATGGTTTAGCATCCCTTAAAAGAAAGTTTCAAAATGTTAAAGATAATTTCTCATTCCTTAAAACATAAGAGTGAATAATAATGACAATTGATTCCATGGTGCTCTTTAGTTTTTTTCACAATCCATACTCAGGATCAGATTAAAGAAACATATGAAAAGAAAAACAAGTATTATACTTCATTCTCTCTTTACCAGTGAATGAATGGTTCTTATTAAATATCATTTTCTTTGAAATGTCCATTTCTTATATAAATTGAACAATTTTATAATATCACTAATTAAATTTAGGGAAAGATGTTGGGGGACGTCAGCATGTTGTGAAAATGAGTCTGTCCTTGGAGTCTAGGAATTTTAATTTCTGGCGAGTGTTCTTACACTAAATAACAGAGTACAGAGCTCTATTTTGGTGACTTGATGTATAAGCTAAGAATACATGGTTTCTAAAATTTAAAGATCTCAAATCTTTGGCTATGGTGTATTTGATAGCAAACTCTGTCTTAACTAATTTTTAAGGGGAAAAAATCAACTTGATTATCGCACAGTTGACAATGAAATACAGTGTTTCCCAAAAATATTGTCTGCACTCAGAATGAATGTTTACTTGGGAATTTTCTAAAATTCTACATTAGAATAGCACTAAATAGAATAATCCTTACTGAAACTTTCAAGATTAACAAAGTGGATGATTTTAAAAGAAGAATGGTCACTGATAGTGAGGTTCTAGCGTTCAGCCCAGATCACAAAAACACAAAGAAGAGAGAAGCTAATTTCACTCAGGGTGTTCCTTTGACTGCAACTAATACTTTGTTAGGCACTCTATTAAGTTCTGGTGTTGTGGCTCTGAAATGATCGTGTATTGTACCATCTCATTAGTTTTCTATTTGCATAAACAAGGTTTCTTTGCTTCCTCTAATTGCACATTACAAGTGGCAGGCTCTACTGGGAAGAGGAAATCCAAATTCTAATACAATGTCTACAGAGATGTAATTGCAAAGAATTTAGAAAGTTGCCCAATTTAGACTCCTCAGTTGGGCAACTCCTTAATAGAAAGTAATGAAAACTTGAAGCTGGTTAGTTTTTGTTTATACGTGTATTTTTACTCTTGGAAAAGTAAAGTGTATTTAATCAGTGCATTTTGAATTATTACTACATCAAAATCATATTTAATTTTATCCTAATTATTAGCCCAATGCAAATATTATCTTAGAGCTTCTAGTATCTTGGTAGATGGGTTTAGGACAGAATTGGTCAATATCTGTTGTAGCTAATATGTGTGACTTCTAACATAGCAGACCAATGCAAGAGAAATAAAAGTAATAATTACTTCCAGTCAGGGATCACTCTCCAAATATGAAAGCAGGTTGAGATTTTAATGTAGTGAGGAGTGTGAATTCTTGTCCTGTTATATGCCTCGAAGAAAATAATAATATCATGTAAGATACTTTCCTTCAATGAAATGTCAATAATTTATGGAGAAAAGCAGTTCTCACTTTTGCTGCATTGCAAGATTTTTTTTGGTTTATCTCTGACTCGGACTCATTCAGCATATCTTGACACAGCAATGAAGGAGTTTTATTAAGGGGTTGGGCAATAAAGATGCAGTAGAACTCCTGAGACATGATGGTTTTTTCCTTAAGTGAGAGGAAGTCTTTTTCCTAGAGACCACAGCCAGCTGGGATTATTCCATTTGCTGGCTTTGCATTACCTCAAAGATGAGCATAAACTAAAATGAATGATTGGTGAGAAGTGCTTTATTTCTTTCAGAATAAGGACACTTGTTTTATTATGGCTGATTTCTTATCTTGCTCTCCTTTAGACAGAATTGTAAATCCCATTGAATTTATATAGATATCTGAGATACATTTACTTCCTATGCCCATACTGTAAAAGAGAATATGCAACTTTTTGAATTAAAGTTGTAGATTCGCAGTATAGATGTAAAACGAGTAAATGGAGAAGAGACGTTGGCTTTGTCTCAGTAGATCAGAACATCTGATTCAGGGGCATCAATTGAATGGGAGTGCCGTAAAATAAATATTTTGCAAGGATTTCCTGCCTCTTCGTTAAGGCACTAATAAGCAGGGAATCATGAAATAGGATCATGCTCCCTTAGGGGGCTTCCTGAACTAAAAGATTTTCTAGAACATCATTTATTGCTGTTTTTGTATTGTTTACATATCTACGAGGTCTGACAATTAAGTTGACGAAGCTTGTTGCAACAATGTTGCTGTTGCTGACCTTTTTTAATATCAGAGGAATTATTCATTATGAATTTGTACCAACTGGACAAACACTTAACCAAATTTACTATTTGAAAATACTGAAAAGGCTGCGTGAAAGATGTAGACAACCTGAACTTTTCCCCAACAATTCATGGATCTTGCATTGTGACAATGCACCAGCTCACACGACACTGTCTGTGAGGGAGTTTTTAGCCAGGAAACAAATAACTGTATTGGAACACCCTCACTACTCACCTGATCTGACCCCTAATGACTTATTTCTTTACCCAAAGATAAAGGAAATATTTAAAGGAAGACATTTTGATGACATTCAGGACATCAAGGGTAATACGATAACAGCTCTGATGGCCATTCCAGAAAAAGAGTTCCAAAATTACTTTGAAGGGTGAACTAGGTGCTGGAAGTGGTGCATAACTTCCCAAGGAGAGTACTTCAAAGGTAACCATAGTGATATTCAGCAAAGAGGTACGTAGCACTTTTTCTAGGATGACTTTGCAAACTTAATTGTCAGACCTCCTATGTCTAACTTTTAAAAAAATCTAATTTGGGACTCAAGAGTAGCTAAAAAGCTTGAGTTATCAGTCCTTGAAAATTGGTATGAATACAAGGAATATAGTTTAGATTATTTTAAAGGTAATTATATTTAAGATCTTAAATAAACACTCATGGAATGCAAATTAGAAAGGATTTGCTAGTTTAGGAGTTTCTCCTGTTTCCTGAGTGTTTTAAATTCTTGTTATTGGTTGTAAACTTTACCCAAAAAGTTTTGATACTAAAGACTTCCACTCTCATGATTCCAAAATATGACCAAGATCTTAGAGGAGAGAGCCTAAGAATTTACTAGTAAAATAGAAGAGTGAAAAGTGAATAAAAGCATCATTTAATTTTTAGAAACAAGGGGTATACAAACATCAGCAGTGTTATCACAGCATATTTACAAGGTAGGTAAAGCAATTTGTTTGATCCCATTTTTAAAATGAGGAAAAGGAGCTGAGGATCAGCATATTATGCAGTGATTTTTGTTTGTTTGTTTATTTTCTTGTTTATTTGAAAACACACCACTGCTGGAAGTTACAAGGAAGACTTGGAGATAGTTTCTTTCCCTCTTTCTTCCTTTCCCTTCTTTCCTTCCTTCCTCCCTCCCTCCCTCCCTCCCTCCCTCCCNCTCTCTCTCTCTCTCTCTCTCTCTCTCTCTCTCTCTCTCTTTCTTTCTTTCTTTCTTTCTTTCTTCCCTTCTCCCCCTCCTTCTTCTAAATGAATTTATTGGCGTTCCTTTCCTCAAAGCATAAATTGCAGCCAGGAACTAGAGTTGAGATCCCCCCTCCTAATCTAGTGTTCTTTCTTGCAGAGTCACAGCTCAGGTTTTTGAGTGGAAGTTTTCACTAAATGATCTCCATTGTGCTTATCAACTCAGATGATTTTATTTGTTGAAATTTAATTAACATTGTACTTACAAGGAAGTGTCATAAACTAATCCTATTACTTTTGAACCAAAAGTGATTTCTCAATTGCATTTATACATGTACCACCTATTCTTCTGTTAACCCAGCTCCATGTTTCTATTTCATTGCCTCTGTCTGAAACCCTCATTTTTAAAAGTATGGCATGGAACTGAATGAAATATGTTGTCACTTTTATTCTGGAAAACTGTATTTCTGGTTTTGGCAGCAAAGATAAAGTTAGCTTTTTTGGCAGACACATCACATTCTAAGCACACTCGTATATTAGTTCCACTAGGGACTAAAGCATCCATGTATGTGTACATGCATTAATACACACAACCTGTGTCTCTTCTTATGTCTTATGCAGTTTTATAAATTCCAGCTGGGCCTATAATGCTGAGCAACAAGTACCCATTTCCATGCAGTCTTCTCTGGCAGCTGCTTCACACCCTCTTCTTTCTTCTAAAATCTCCAATTCTTCCTTTCCCACCTCATTTTCAGCCAATGACCTTGCTGACCATTTCATCATAGAAACTAAATCCATCAGGATAGATTCACTTATCTCTAACTCCTCTGCTTTCTCTCTTGTTGATCTACACAGATGTTCTGAGCTTTCATCTGAGGCTGACCTTTCCATGTATGTTCAAAAAGCCAACTCAAATCCTCAAGGACATTGTTCCAACAGTTTCTTTATCAATAATTGTTTGCTGTTTGCTGATTGATTTCATTGGCATGCTTGCATACCATTATTCACTTATTTAAAAAATGATATTAAAAATAAAATAAAACAAAATAAACCTTTATCTTTCACTTGCCACTATATCTCTTCTAGCTTAGCTGGAAATTTTCTAAAAACAGCTTCTTGTACTGATTAAATTTAATTCTTCCCCCCTCATGTTTTTCTGAACCCACTTTAATTTTAATTGACAAAAAAATAATTTTATATATCAAAAGTACACAACATGATTTGATATACATATGAGGTCAGACAATTCAGTTTACAAACTCATCATAGAAAAAAGTGCTACATTCCTCATTGCTGAATGTCAATCACTATGGTCACCTTAGATCCACTCCCCTTGGAAAGCTATGCACCAATGCCAGTACCTAGTCCACCCTTAAAGCAATTTTGGAACTCTTTCTGGAATAGCCATCAGAGCTGTCATCATATTACCCTTGATGTCTTGAATGTCATCAAAATGTCTTCCTTTTAATATTTTCTTTATTTTTGGGTTAAGAAAGACATCATTGGGGGACACAAAAGGTGAGTAGGGAGGGACTGCATTGGAACTGTATGTTCCCATACAGTTGTTTAGTGGCTAAAAACTCCCTCACAAACAGTGCTGTGTGAGCTGGTGTATTGTCATGATGCAAGAGCCATGAAAATTTGGTGAAAACTTCAGGTCGTCTAACTTTTTCACACAGTCTTTTCAGCACTTCCAAATATAGTAAATTGGTTAACTCTTTGTCCAGTTGGTACAAATTCATAATGAATAATCCCTCTGATATCAAAAAAGTTTAGCAAATTATTGCAACAAGTTCACGAATATAATTGCCAGAACGTGTATTTTGTGGAACAGTAGGATGATTCCTCAAAAAAATAAAAAATACAACTACTGTATGGTCCAGCGATCCCACTTCAGGGTAACATCCAAAGGAAATGAAAATAGGATATCGAAAAAGATATTTTCACTCCCATATTATTGCAGCATTATTCAATATAGTCACGGTATGGAAATAACCTAAGCATCCATCAATGGATAAATGGGGAAATAAAAAGTATTCAGACATGAGAAATAAGGAAATCCTTCTATTTGTAACAACTTGGATGGACTGTAGGGCCTTATGCTAAGTGAGATGAGTTACACAAAGACAGATATTGTATGGTACCACTTATATGTGGAATCTAAAGAAACCAAACTCATAGAAACAGAGAGTAGAATGGTGTTTACCATGAATTAGGGGGTAGGGGAGTTGAGATGTGTTAGGGGGCATAAACTTACAACTAGAAGATGAATAAGTGCTTGAGATCTAATGTACAGCATAGTTATTATGGTCAATATAGTACTATAAGATATACGTAAATCACTTTTAAGTGGGCTTTCTCCTCCCCAATGCTTTGGATCTGCCCCTGAGGATGGTATCATTGTTCTTCCCTAAATGCTATGATCAGT
This sequence comes from Hipposideros armiger, assembly GCF_001890085.2. NCBI lineage: Eukaryota > Metazoa > Chordata > Mammalia > Chiroptera > Hipposideridae > Hipposideros > Hipposideros armiger. The sequence goes on from NW_017732233.1 coordinate 531,179, forward strand.
TCTAAGCATTCATCATACTGGTCTCATGAAACAGCTGGCCCTTCTCATCCTGAACGAGAGTCTTCACTAAGCTTGCAGGGTACCACAGACTTTTGGTTTCCCTCCTACTCAACTTTCTGAGCTCCCTCATCTCTTGTGGTGACTGCCTCCTCTCCATGATGTGCTGATAATATCAGTGTTCCCAGGGCTAGGTCCCCGACCCTCTTTCCTTTTCTGTCTGTACTTCCTTAATTGACACTCTCATTCAGTCTCCAGTTTTAAATACTACCTGACCTGGACAACTCTGAATATAGCAGGCAAGGTAAAATATATTAATATATTCTTACATCTGATACATATTTATTCCTCAGACAAAGTGTCTACCATGAACTTTGCCTCATGCATTCAATGATTTAAATACATTATCTCTTAGCTGTCAAAGAGACACTTCAAAGTCAGCATGTGTGTGGTGGGCAGAGCAGTGACCCTCAAATGGCCCTGTCTTCATCCCCAGAATCTGTGTATTTTGCAGAAGTAAATAGTCTAAGGGCCTTGATGGGGAGGCTATTTGGATTATTTAGATGGCTTCTATGTGAAATCATATGGGTCGTTAAAAGCAGAGAACATTTCCTGGTCACTGAAGAATGATCAGAGAGATGCAACTGTGCTGAATCTAAAGATGGAGGAAGGGGCCGCAAGTATCAGAATGAGAGTGCCGTGTAGAAAGTGCAGAAGGCTGGAAAATGGGTATTCCTTAGAGCCCCCAGAAGGGGGTCTGACAACTTGGCTTTATTCTAGCTAGTTCTGGAGGTCTTCTCCCACTCTATGACTGAATGATAATACGTTTTTATCATGAACTCGTGAAGTTTGTGATAATTTGTTATAGTCATGGAAGACTAATATGTACAAAAAAAAATCTTACCCACAAATTGCTACTGAAGTTAGTGACAGGTGAGATGACTCTTTTGCAAATTCTACCACTACCATGAAATATTAGATTGTTTGTTTGTTGTTTTCAGAACAGAGTTGAATTTAGTTAAAGAAGCATGGTGCTTTCTCAGTTTTTGAGGCATCATGAGTTTTCATTATTTATTTTTATAATTTGTAAGTGTAAATGCTCTTCAAAATTATTTTTAATCAATATCCTCTCTTTGGATATTGATTAAATATCCAAAGGACAAGTTGAGAGGAAAATTGGACATAATGTTTCTTGCTTTTTCATCAAATATCATTGTGCTGTATTCTCAAATTGTTATTTTATTTTGTCCTCATTTTTAATTTGCTTTGTTTTGAATAAACTTGAGTTTATACTTTAGGAAATTATGTTATAAGGCATCATGCAATAAATTTAGAACTATAATTCAATTGTTGGCAATAACAGTCACCACGGAAATATTTCCTTATCCAATTAATTTTAAATGTGGACTAGCTAAATCATAATACTGTAAATAATAGAGTAATAAAAATTCATGTACTTGTGGTCATTAACCAGAGCCCAGAGGGCTTCAGCAATAAGTAATATAAAATCATATGATGCACAAAGAACCAGTGATTTCCGGACCTCACAAGAGCTTTGTCTTTTGTATGTTTATCAGTATTGAATGTTCACTTCTATACAACACAATACACACCTACTAGGTGAATCGTCAGTGATTGTTTTGTAGGTATAAACTCATATAATCAGCCTCTGGATTTTGATACAGAGATGCTATACCTCTGAGCACCCCACATACACTTTTCCAGTCAATACTTACACATGCTCATCTACCCAATATAATCACTGTTCTGATTTTGACACCATATTTACTCTCTGGTAGTTTTATCTATATTGTGTCATCTAGAAATAGTTTATTTTATTACCATGTACTAATCCACCATTTAAGAATAGAAAAACATATCTATCCAGTCAATTGGATGTTTTTGGTTTTTCTATGTTTGTCCATTGTAAATAAAACATCTATGGACATTATAATATGTGTCTTTTTGGCAAATATGGACTGAAGTCTCTTGGGTTTATACTACCAGTAGAATTCCTAGGTGATAGGTAGGCTTATGGTTAACTTTGGTAGATACTGGCAAACATTTTCACACAGTGATTTTTGTTTTTACCGCTTTACGCTCCCACTAGCAAAATACTCTTGCTCCAGTTGTTCATATGTTCCCTAACATTTGATATTCACAGTCATTAAGACTGTAAAAATAATACACCGATGTGGCATATTTTGGGGTGACATAAGCAGTCGGATTAATCATGGTGCTGGTAAATGAAAACAAATACATTTTGGCAAGACAGGAGGAAATGAGAGAGGACGAGGAGTTGTTTAAAGCTTTCAAGAAGAATTGCCTATTAGTAAATTGAAGATTGTAATCTGAAGCTTAAAAGAGAGATAACATATGGAAATAAAATTTTAGAATATGTTGGTGGTATTTCAAACCATGAGAAAGGATGACAGTATCCAGGAGAGATTGTGTGCATGCCTATATGTCTATGTGTCTACATGTATGTAGTGCATAATGACAATGTGTTGAGAATAAATTAAATGTGTTGAATATAGAGCAAGATCACATGGAGTGCCATGAGTAAAGTGAGCCTAAAGCTAGGCTAAGTAGGATGCAGTCTGATCACAGAACTACTTGTGGACCTTGGGGTGAGTTTTGGATTTTATCCAGAGGATGTTGTGGGAAGCTATTGGAAGATTAGAATCAGGGTTCTAACAGAACCTGATTTGCATTTTTAAACTGTTACTGTGTCTCCAGCTACTTTGTGGAGTATTAGCAGCAATGGGCTTCCTTACGGTTCACATTAGGAAACTATTGGTGTGTCCTAGGTGAAGGATGCCAGTGGGTGACAAAGGGGTTAGTAGTAAGAATGATGTGAGATTCAGAATATGTTATACAAGTAGATCTAATAGGACTTGCTGATAGGCCTGCTCTGACATTTGCGAGAAAACCAGAAATCAACAGTGAATTCTGAGGTTCTTACTTTTTATTCAGAGTTATTCATAAATGATGGTTGCACTCGGGACCTTAAGCTGAATAGGGTTGTTTGGAAGGTGGTACATCTAAGAGTTTAATTTGTGAATTCCTAGTTTTCACCTAAGTGAAGATGTTAAGAGATTGTTGAATATATACAAATCTGGAATTTAATGAAGAGCTCAAGCCTAGCAACATTATTTAGAGACTACATTTTGCAGTTATTTAAAACCATGGGTCTGGGCAAGGTGACCCAGGTAATGAATATTGATAGAGATGAAAATAGACATGTGTAGCTCTGGTGAAGAGAATGATGCTCATTAAGATGATGCTATTTATTATTTTTAGAATATGGAAAAAAATATACCAATCTGATTAAAATGCAACACTCTTTTTATCTACAGTTAAGTCCTATTTTCTGAATATGTGTGGGTTTACAGGAAGAGAGTACATAGCTACATGTTTACTGTTTCCTCCATAACATTTCCATGTGAGTTTTGGTTCCCCTCTACTTTTTATTTGGGCACATAGCCTTTCAGCCTCCCTGCCCTGGCCTCTTCTATCATGAAATAACCAGTCTCGGCGCACTCACATACAGAATTTTCTAGGTAGTGCTCAGGGAAATTCAAGATTTGCAGATGGTTGTCTTTTACTATCTGACCTCCCCCAGAATCATGTTTCCCACTTAAAGCAGTTTATCTACTTTTTCCTTGAAAACATACATTTTCGAGGAATGCTGATATAGGTATTTTCAAACAAACATTTTGGCTAAATATAAACTGATTTTTGTTCTAATTTGCACTAGTGAAATCCTATATTTGATTTAAGTTAATGCAATTGACATGCAAAGTTTAAAAATTACATCCAATGAAATTTAATTTTAGGTGTATTTTTTAATGCATTTAAAAGAGTTTCTGCAAGATGAAGTTACAGAAAAATAGTGTGGGAAGAGAAAATAAAAGGCAAGGCAGATTTGTAGAATTATTTGAAGTTGTTTAAAAGGAGTTAATCTCTACTGCTTCTCAGCCTTTTGGCTAAGATCAAGTGTAAAAGGAGTTAATCTGTAATGCAGCCACCTAAAATCCCATTTTATAATTCAAGGATGAGTTCTAGAGTATATAATCCAGTTTGACTGATGGCTCTGCTGATTTGCTTCATTTATTCTTTGATAACAGTAGGCAAAAGAATGCCAAGAAGGAGGCTCCTGTTTTAATATATGACATGCAGTTTTAACTGGAAACACTAGTGTTGATTACCATTGTGCTCTAGAGTGGTAGGTTATTATTATTATTATTATTATTATTATTATTATTTTCTCTTAAGTGCAGTGTGGGAACTCATTTGCATAATTAATTCATTCATCTACTCACTCTAAGTTCTCACTATATTGCCATATCATTACCCTCTTGTCTCAGAATATCTGCTTTATTCCGTCTTCATTACCTTGGCCATACTGCACATTTGAACCGTTTTGTATTACGTGGTTGCTGTGTATATGAATTCCAGCCTAGAAGCATTCAACAGGCCTTCCAAGCTAGGATTTCAATCGTTTGCCATTTTTGGACTGTATCTTACCTTCACTGTTGTAGTTCTACTTGATTACTGGTTTTCAGCATTCTAATTGCCATGGACTAAATGTCTGTACCACCTCCCCCCCCAAAAAAAATTATATGTTGAAACCCAAATCCCCAAAGTGATTATACTTGGAGATGGGGACTTTGGAAAGTAATTAGGACATGATGGTGGGGCCCTCATGATGGGATTATAAGAGCAGACACTAGAGAACTTGTTACATGCTGTCTTTCCACCATGAGAGGACATAAGAAGAAACCAGGAAGAGTGTCCTCCCCTGACATTTTGACCTTGGCCTCTCCAGTCTCCAGAACTGAGAGAAATAAATGCTGGTTATTTAATGCACCCAATCTATGATATCTCTGTTATGGCAGCCTGAACTGACTAGGAAACACTAATGCTTTAGTGTCAGACAGAAAACTCCCCTATGACCTTCAGAAAATAAACTTTGGAGAGACTTATTCCTTTATAATGTTTGTTTTTAATAAAACAATTGTATCAAGATAAAATTTACATACCATACAATTCATTTAAAAGTGTACATGTACAAGTGTACACATACTATTTAAAAGTAGCTTTTAGTATATTCACAAAGTTTGCAGCCATCATCACAATTAGTTCTAGAACATTTTATTTGTGCTCAGAAAAATCCATGTACCCCATAGACCTCTGGTATTTTAAATAGAAGAAAAATATTGGGTTGTCGGAAATGTCATGACGCATGTTTGAGACAGATGGCACTAGTTCATTTTTGGAATCACTAAAGTGATTTGCATCTATGTCATTTGACAGCTGACAGTTCTAACTTCATTCTAAAAAGAAATTGAGCAATTTGGTTGAGTTTTGGAGATTTTAAAACAAGTTGAAGATGGAAGACCAAACTGTGCATTTTTGCCATATTTTATTATTTTACTTCCATAAAGGGAAGGGCATGCATCAAGATTGTGAAAAGTTGTATAAAGTATACGGTGAAAATTCTCTACAAGAAAGTCAGTGCCAACGATGGTTCACAAAATCCAAGCTGGTGATTTTGATCTCAATGACGCTCCTCGGTCAGGGAGGCTCACCGAGGTTGATGACGATAAAATAAAGGCATTGATCGAGTCAAATCCATGTTACATGACACGAGATTGCAGAAATGTTGAACATTCTGCATTCAAGTGTTCACGACCACCTGAAGAAGCTGGGATACGTAAGCAAGCTCGATATTTGGGTTCCACATGAACTCAAAGAAGTCCATTTGACGGCACATATAAACATCTGCAATATGCTCATTACACATGAGGAAAACGATCTTTTTTTGAAATGACTAATAACTGGTGATAAGAAGTAGATTGTTTACAACAATGTGGTGCCACAAACGGTCTTGGTCCCGAAGTGATGATTCACCTTAAACGACATAAAATGCAGACATTCATCAGAGGAAGGTTATGTTCTCAGTGTGGTGGAATTTTAAAGGTGTCATGTTTTCGAGATCCTACCAAGGAACCAAAAAATCAATTTGAATGTGTACTGTTGGCAGTTGGACAATTTGAACAAATCCATCATCCAGAAATGTCCAGAGCTTGTTAATTATAAAGGAGTTGTGTTCCATCACGACAACACACGAGACCACACACAAGTTTGATCACCCATCAAAAATTATTGGAGCTTGGATGGGATGTGTTGCCACACCCACCATACTCGTCTGACCTTGCGCTGTCAGACTTCCACTTGTCTCGCTCTCCTCAAAACTCCTTGCATGGTATAATGTTCAAGTCAGATGAGTCTGTAAATCAGCACCTTGTTCAGTTTTTCGCAAATAAAGACAGATCCTTTTATGAACAAGGAATTATGAAGCTCACTGAAAGATGGCAAGAGTTATTGAATAAAACGGGCAATATATCATTGATTGATCTTTGTTCTTTATATAAATAAATGACCTTTGAAAAACATAGACAAAATACATCATGACTTTTCTGACAACCCAATAAAGCAGAACAGGGATATCGAAGGGTGGGTAGGGAGAGACAGTTTGCAATTATAGGTAGAGTTATCAGGGAAGGCTGAAAAGGCAACATTTAAGTGAAGGCCTGAAAGGGTGAGCTAGTCATGGCTTTTACTTAGAATGAGATGGGCATTCAAAGCTCTCCATAATCTGTTAAAGTTATTTGGAGCCATGGCACTTGATGAAATAAAGGGGCTAATTCTCTTTCTCTCTTGTGTGGTTCTCTAAGTAAGGTATCTTATAATTGGATTTTTTTAAATTGAAGTTTATTGGGGTAACAATTGTTAGTAAAGTTACATATGTTTCAGGTGTACAATTCTGTAATACATCATCTATATATCACATTGTGTGTTCACCACCCAGAGTCAGTTCTCTTTCCATCACCATGTATTTGACCCTCTTTACCTTTTGGTAATCACTAAACTATTGTCTGTGTCTATGAGTTTTCATTTCTTCATTTGTTTGTGTTGTTCCTTTGTTGCTTTCAGTTTTATATACCACATATCAGTGAAATCATATGGCTCTCGACTTTTTCTATCTGACTTATTTCACTTAGCATAATAATCTCAAGAACCATCCATGTTTTCACAAATGGCATTATTTCATCTTTTCTTATGGCAGAATAGTATTCCATTGGGTATATATACCACATCTTCTTTATCCAATCATCTATGGAAGGACTCTTTTGTGGTAGAATGTTTCTAATATTAACTATGGAAATCCACTAAATACAAACATTAATTGTGATAATAGCAATACAAACATACAATGTGGATATTATCAGTTACTTCTCTTCATCTGTTTCCCAAAAAGGCTCTCACCAGACAGTGTAAAGGTTTCCATTTGAATATGTTACATCAAAATGCTGGCTCTGCTTATATCCTACTTGCAATGCCTGATAAGAACCTGCCATCCTTTCCCAATAGCTTTTGATATTGATGTTGTAAAGTGTGATGGATGGTGTGCGGAGTGATGCTTCATTGCTCCAGATCATCTCATACTTTTTATCTCTTGCTGATGAATGGAGGGCACAAGATGAAAGAGGTTAACTGGTGCAAAGCATCCTGGGAGACACGGTACGGTGCCTAATGAGCAGGGTCTTCCTTTTCCTCCAACTTCTAAATGTCTATAGCCATTATGTCATCTTTCTAATTATCCTCTTGCAAATGTATACGTGTGATTCTGTGTGGAAAAAAAAAATTCGAAAGGAGTTAGGAATTGACAAGGAGTTGTTTCTGTAAAGGGTACTATGATTACTCTCTAAGTATTCAGTTTAAATGTCTACTATTATATGAGATTTATTTATATGTAAAGTAATGCAGCTATAAACAGCCTTATGCATGTTCCTGGTGAGAATTGAGGTTCTCAGAAGTGAAGGTCTAGATTTTATCATGTAATCCCCTGCAGTTTAAGTAGGTCACATCAAAATAGGCTTTCTGAAGTGATTGTAGCAAATTTGTACCATCATCAATTCATCACAGGTATATTCTTATACTCCACATCTCCATATAATTTTCTTATAAGCCTAGGTTGGTTTTCTTACTGATTGTTTTGGAAAGAATGTGTCACATTATTCAGTCAAATGTCAAATTACCTAAATACCATATGGTGTTTCTTATCTTTGAGATTATAAATTTTCACAATTCTAAATGACACTGAGATAAAACTCAAGTCAGTTCTTCCATTGTTCCTCATCTCTTCTTCCCTACTGTTTTAACTGGGATTATTATAAAGAAATATGCATCCCTTTGCTCTCCCCGTCTCACACACATGACACCATAGTGCATAGAAAGGAAATTGGTATTGGCAGAGGAAAACGTCTTTATAGGTCAGAGTTCTACTCGCCTCGGGCCATCACCTAACCTTTCCTTGACTCAGCCAGTGCATCTGTGGAGGGAAAGGAACAAAGCCTACTCATAATAATGGTTGTTGTAAACACTGAAAATACTGCTTTCACAAGCCTGGCAGAATGCCTGGTCTGGTTTAGGCAGTTATAAAAGCTAGTTAACATTTTAATTATGGGCACTTCAGATCCAAGACCTTAGTCCCCATTTCACCCTCTTTTTTACAATCTCTTATCTCTTTGTCCTTCATTGATGAGTTTTTTTTTTCTACAAATAGCTTTATAATTGGGTACATTTTTCATGTTAGAGAATAAAAATGTCATATTTAGATAATTGGCATTTCATTGAACTATGTGTTTGCAGCCTGAATCCCAATATTTTTACTTTTTCTGACTCATGGATTTGTTGTTGTTAAGCTAAAGTAATCAGGAGGATAACAATGTTCTCCTTTTAAACTGAAAAAGATACTATGAATCTGTTATGTAATTTCAGGAAGGGTAAAAGACAGTTGGCAACATTTACTCTATCTTTGCATAAGTAGTGGGCACTACTACATTGAAATGACAGCTACAGTGAGTTCCTCCATTATTTAATTTTAACTATGCACAAGTTACTACTTACGTGAGATAACACTATTATTTTCCTCATTTTACTGATGGGGACCCTGAGGTACAGAAAAGATAAGTAACTTGTCCAAAAATCAGTCTCATATTAGAATGTGGGAGAAGCCAAGATTCTAGGTTAGGCAATTTGGCTCAGGAATCCATGGTCTCTATACTTAAAAGTAAATGAGAGTTTTTACATTGTTTGTGTTATGAAGTTATTCCCTCGGTAATGCTCCTTTATGTGAATATATTTTTTTTTGGAATCCTCTCTTGGGTTAGTTGAAAAGACTACTTTATGAGTTATGAGTTTCAGGAAATTGGTTTCATTACTTCTAAATGATCAATTATATGTAATACTAAATTGAATGTGTAACTAGTTTTTAAAGTGTTGTTTTTTTTATTAAGAACATAAATTAATCTGGGTCATGGATATTATGGTAATTTCAAAAGCAGTGTTTTCTAAATGCATCTGGCAAAGAAATGTCATTTTCTAAATTTTACTGTGCTGTAAAACCATCTAACTAGAAATTAGGAGACTTGTATTGTCCTGCATTCATCTCATTAACTAGTCTTGCGACCTGAGCCTTGTCTTTAAGTATTTGACTTTTTTTTCTTTTCCTTTTTGGAATCTATAATGTTGCACTAATGTTTGCATTGATTATTGCCAGTGTGTTTAGAATCACAGGATAGAAGCAATTATCTCATATGTTTTAGCATTCTGTTGTTAAAAGATACTTTTTAATTTGGTGCTTAATCATCTCCTCGGGAATGAAGAAAGCGAGGTCCAGATGGCTGAGTATTGGGTTAACTTAGTTATATAGCTAATCACTATCAGAGCATGGTTATAACTCAGAACTTATTATTGATCATGTGGTTCATTGTCCATAATTGAAATCACACTCAATTAATGCCTGAGTGATAATCTGCTATTTAATTCTTATGGCACTTATAGGAACTAATAGAATGATTGATTCATTCATTCATTCATTTTTGGTAATTGTATTTCCACTTACCCCATTCTTTCTATTTGAAAAGAGAGGAAAACACACACTTATTTTATGTGGAAATTTTCCAATTCCATAATTTAGTATATTTTGCATTTTATCAATGGGTGCATAAAGACATATGTGAATCAGCTCCATGACTGGCTGTTACAAAATAGATCTCTCTTTTATCTATTAAACACAGACCTTTTAAAATTTATTTATTTGACCTATTTCCTTTTACAAGTTTTCAGAAGCTATTTAATTCTCAGAATGCTTAATATGGTCAACTTTAAATTCTTCTGGCAATAACTTAGCATTAACTTGTTTGTTTACAACATCACCAGGAATGTTCTCAATAAGTATGATACTGCCCACGATTCTGCCAGATAGAACCAAGATTTCTTGTATGTTTACATATAAGTATCCAAACAATGTGTTTATGCAAAAGCCTAAAAGATATTTAAAGTAATTCTCTTTTCCCTTCATATAAGCTATTTTACTAACTGAAATATAGTCTTTGCAGCAAAAGAAAACTTTCTTTTAATCAGTGATAGACAACAGACAGATCACACAAAATTTAAGAGCTCAACAGGAACCTAGAAAAAGTAAGTCACAATAGTAAGTAGACATTCATGTGAAATCAGATAACTTCCCCCAGCGTGCAATCCATGTGATTGCAACATAGGCTTACGACCTGAGGAAACAATTGGGAGTTGCCATTAAATGCTGGATTTATTTCATCAAGTCTTAATATTATTAAATATTTGCAGTCCCTTTCAATCTCCTTTGCACTTTTTTTTCATTCTTTTTTTTCTTCTTTCTAGGAGAGTTAGGTATCTCTGTGACCTTACTTTAATTTGATTTAAGCATCAATACAAAAGCTTCATAGGCACATTGTGAAGTAAAGTGATTTATTTTTCCATTATTACCTCTGGGAATTATGGGCCATCCTGGAAATAAATTCCAATGAGAACCCTGTTCACTTGTACAGTGACAATAAGAAAAGTCAATTCTTGAGACAAAACTTGAGTAATAAGGAAAGGATGAAATTGGATTTTTTATAACCATTAAATTATCCCTTTCTATGTAGAATTTTTATCTGTGCTTATTTTTATATAATTGTTTCACTTTAACTTTGGAAAGTTTAGTGACAGATGTTTTCTATTGACCCTTAAAAAGAAATATTTTGATGTAATTCTTAGCAAACTACATTCATTTCAGAAAATGTTTTTAATAAAGTGTAAAAAATCATCGAAGTTTTGACTGGGTTTTTTGATTAACTTCTTCATTGCTAGAACTTCCATTTTTGGCATTCTCATTTTTAACAGCTGTGATACCCACAGATAAGATTAACCTGGTACCAAATATATCATGAATTTTATTATTTTATGAGCCAGCTACCTTTCTTTAATACTTATGTCATGGATTTTACTCCTAAACCCAGCTAACTCTTTTTCAAAGGAATGTCATCCCAAGGTCACAGGCAAGAGAAAATTTATGAATCACAGAAAATCAGAGCAAATGAAGCAGAATGACTTAGAAATCATGCTTCCTAAAGAAACTGCCCCAAAGGCTTTATCCTCATGCCAATGAGCAAATTGTGTTATCCTAGCAGCTTAAGGACATGAAATATTTATACATCATTTAGCTCAAGAGTAAGCCATGAAAGTTAAATGACTTATTTTTTATATATCTCATTTATGAGTGGGGAAGGATAAACTACAAATGATAATTTCAATAAAAAGGTATTTGAAATTATTTGCATTATTTTACTCTATTACTGATGTATATTGATTTTTTTCTCTTGCAAACAGTGACTTTATTTTAATATTTATCTGACAAATATTTGAGATTTTATTGTGTCCCAGACCCTGTGCATAGAACTGGGCTACAAAAATGGAGACCACATTTGTTCCTAGCCTAGCAGTAGTGATGGCTGTAAATAAATAAATAAGATCTGTTCATTACCCCAAAACATGTATTGAGTTTCTCCCCTATGGGGCATTATTCAAGGCCGTGGAGGTGCAGCAATGAAAAAGGCTGAGAAAGGCCCTCTCTGCCAGGTTTATATTTTAGTGTAAAAAAACAGATTAACAAAGAAACATAAAATTTAAAATATCAGAGAGGAGATCAAGTGGTTTGGCAAGGCTTCTTTGTGGATACATTGCTTTGGCTAATACTGAAAGACAGAAGGAGCCAGTCAAGTAATGACAGGTGAGAAGAGCATCCTAACAGGAGCCTTGGTCAGCACACAGGCCCCCGGCAAGAGTCCACCCAGTGCCTTCAAGGAGGGAGGTGAGCCTCATGTGTGTGAGACAGAGCAGGCGATGGTGAAATAAAGTGGGAGAGGTAGGCAACAGACACATCAGAAAGAGCTTTAGAAAAAAAGATTGTAATGTCATTTCCAGTGGAGACTACTAAGGACTTTAAAACTGGGAGTGAAATGATTGGTTTACATTCTACAAAGATGGTTCTGAGGATCTATATATAAATGGTGGCAAGAGAAGAGGCAGGGAGTTTATTACAGTTGCCCAAGTAAGATATAACAGTGCTGGGATAGTAAAGATGAGAATTAGATGGGTTGTGTATGTTTTTTCTCATTGATAACATGTGGGTCTGGGAGATACAGGGTAAAAAACAAAATCACTTAAAAATCATATTTTTTTCAATGCTGTTGACATAGTAAGGAATGATCAATTAATGCCATGTAAGGGAAATGAAAGCATATTTCCCATAGTAAATGATAACTGAACTACTGAAAATTAAACAGAAGCAAAAGATAAATAAAATATTGAATTACAGGTACAGGAATGAGCCCGGGATGTAGATATGCTCAGATAATTCTGGGTATTCCAATGTGATTAGAACAAAGAAGGAGAGAAGAATGAGACAAAGGCTATAATTAGAACAAGATTGTGATTGTGATAAGCACTTTGGATATAGTCTGTAGAAAATGGGAATATAGAGGATATATGTTTTGAGGTTATTAAAATAGTACAAGACAAAATAAAATTAGCTTTTGCATAATTATTTGTAGTTTTCAATATGCTATTGCATTGGATCCTACTGTGGAGCTAGAGAAAACTAGAAATGTCATCCTCTCTCCCAAGAGATGTAAACAAAGGTGACATTGTCATGGAGGTTGACAAAACTCTAACCAATTTCATGACAAAATGTGATGGAAAGGATCCTATCAAAAGAATCAAATGGGGATGTTTTCATTGCATAGCTATTAGCTGCAAAATAGCATAATAGTCAGGGATATTTTGTTACAACTGTTTTCATTGTTTACTTTCTGTCTCTGCTGTCCCCTTCCCATTTGAACATAAGCTAAAAGCGATGTAGGTTTTTGTCCCTTTTGCTCACCAATGTATCTGATGCACCAGGAACAGTATCTGGTATGTGGTTGGTAATCGATATATTTGTTATATTAATTAATATCTTTTTCTAAAAAGAATGAAGAAAGAACAGGGAAAAATGGTTTTAGTGGCAGAAATTCAGTAAAGATTATCCTCAGTGAAGTCTTTAAGATCAATAGGCTGACCACATATGAATGAATCATTGAAGACCCTGAAATAATATATACATTTGACAGACTCACCCTCGAATTTCTGACTCAACTATATTAAGGTGAATCAGATTTAAATGTTTCATGTTCTAGGACTGAGGCAGGTCATCATGGGCACCAGAAAGCTCACCAGAATGGAGCTAGTCAGTGAAGATAGAGTCAGAACAAGTACAGGTTCACTCACAAGGGTTTTATTACTTGGAAACCGGGAGGCGAAAATGTTATTTCTAAATCTCATAAACTAAAATGTGCGGGACACTTGAGAGCCTGATAACAACAGTTTGTGTCACTGTTGGTTGTAATTTAGTCTACAGGTTGTCTCACAGACACTGTGGGCAGCGACAAGATGGCTACTTTTAGATTTGCAGTTCAGTCAATGGGAATTTGAATGAAAGTTTAGATGTCATTGCAGAAAGGTTTTAAAAATTTGCACAGACACAGTAATAATTATTGGTGATGTTTGAAGTAGGATTCAGATTATGCAACTGTATATAACTCTGATAGTATATATTGGCACGACTTTTATTGCCTGCACTGTTCTCTGCTTCCTGTCAGGGTGCTCCCTTGCTTATAATTCCTCTCTGCACACCTCACACTGCTGCTCAGCCTTCTACTTTGGCTCATGCTATTTTCACTTGCTCAAATGTCCTTTCCCCTAATCTCCATATTCTTGATAGCTACTTACTACTTATGCATGGGTGGTTTAGCTGAGCTATTCATCCCTTCTGCCCTCCTGACACCACCACTCCTTACTGCGTAGGTGATGGGCATTTCTCATGTAATTTTCTGAGTGCACCTCTAGCATCAAGATATACAATAATATTTGTTTATGTATTAAGTTCCTCCACTAGACTCTCAGTTGCTTGGTGATTGTTGTGTTGGCTGTTCTTAATCCAGAACACAACAGAGTTTCTGACACATAGAAATTGATCCATGATTTGTTTGTTAGTGTGTGTGTGTGTGTGTGTGTGTGTGTGTGTGTGTGTGTGTGTGTGTGTATCTGTATCAATATGAGTCCTACTCCTTGGTTCTTCTATCAGGTCTCATTTCATAAAATACAAAATTTTCTGACAGAGGCATTTTCAGGAGCGATTATAATAACAAAAGTAGCACAATAATAACAACAACTTGAAGTTGAAAAATTAGTACTATACAAAATCTCCATTTGGTTTATAAAGTTGATATTTCTAACTTTTATTTTTTTATCCCTGAATACTATAGTAACTGACTAGAACAGAATAAGTTTTTATTACTATACTCAGTATGCTTTGATGATTCTGACACTCAGTTACAATTAAGAAGATAAATAACTCTTATGTCAAGTAAAAATAAATGAAATGTACCAATTTGTTTATTTTTTTGCAAGTGGCTCTAATGAGAACATGATCCTTAATCATCTGCTGATCATGAGAGAGGAAACGCAATCTATGCCATTTTGATGTTCTGGCTGGGCAATTTACAGTAAATTATTCCCGGACTGTGAAATTGAATACTTTAATCCTATGCTTATGCTGCACTTAGTTTCAGGTGTAAAATGTAATGATTCAATAGTTGTATATATAGCAAAATGATCATCATGATAAGTTTAGTTAATATCCATCAACATACATGGTTAGAAATACTGTTTCCTTGAAACAACATTTAATATCTATTCTCTTAGCATTTTTAAAATATGCATTCCAGTTTTACTAACTATAGTTATAACTATGCTGCATAATATATCCCCAGGATTTATGTATATCATAACTGAAAGTTTGTACCTTTTGACCACCTCACCACTTCATCCACCCTCAACTGCCACCTCTGGCAACCATCCATCTTCTTTCTGTACCTATGCATTCACTGGGAATTTATTTTTTTTTAAATTTCAGATTCTACATGCAAGCGACATCATACAGTATTTGTCATTGTCTGTCTGACTTGTTTCACTTAGCGTAATGCCCTCAAGGTCTAGCAATATGTTCCAAATGACAGGGTTTCCTTCTTTTTTATAGCTGAATAGTATTTCATTATATATATTTAGTATCACTTTTTGATATAACAAAATTACAATAGTTTGTGTCTCAGAGAAGCACTCTATGCTGATATTTTATGAGGAAAATAAAAATATAATGTGCTATTTTAAATACTGCTACACACCTAAAAAATGTGCTCTTTTGTTTTCATAAGCTGAAATTGTACACATACATGTAACACATTAAATGGTTAACTAATATATTTTTTAATAGACATATGATTGCTGGCTGTCAGAGTAGCATAGAAAAGAAATATCAGTGCCATCTAGGTTGCTTTAGTGACCTTTATCCTCACAGACAATTAATTAACAAGTATTTTAGCTTTTTTCTTGCTTTGTAAGAGCTTTTTTAAAAAAAATTATTAAATGTATTGTGGTGACATTGGTTAGTAAAATTGTATAGGTTTCAAGTGTACATTTCTGTAATACATCATCTCTATATCACATCGTGTGCTCACCACCAAGAGTCAGTTTTCTGTCCATCACCATATATTTGACCCTCTTTACCCTCTTCTACCACACCCCCCACCCTTCCCCCTTACCCTCTGGTAACCACTAAACTGTTGTCTGTGTCTATGAGGTTTTCTTTGCTTGTCTTGTTCATTTGTTGCTTTCAGTTTTGTATCCCATTACAAGTGAAATCATGTGGTTCTTGACTTTATCTGGATTATTTTGCTTAGCATGGTGATCTCAAGATCCATCCATGTTGTCACAAATGGCAGTGTTTCATCTCTTCTTATGGCCAAGTAGTATTCCATTGTGCATATGTACCACATCCTTTTTATACAATCATTTATTGGACACTTTGGTTGTTTCCATGTATTGGTCACTGTGAATAATGCTGCAATGAGCATAGGAGTGCATATATCTTTTTGGATAAATGTTTTCAGATTTTTTAGGTAGATACCGAGAAGAGGGGTTTGTGGGTCATGTGGTAATTCTATTCTCAATTTTTCGAGAAAAGAAAAAATGACAGAAAGCTTCCAGGCTTTCACCATTAAATATAATGCAAACTGTTTTTTGTTTCTTTTAATAAATATCCTTTATCAGCTTGAAGAGTTTCTTTCTATTCCTACTTTTGAGTGTTTTTATAATGAAAGAGTATTGGATTTTGTCAAAAGCTTTTCTGCATCTATTGAGAGAATCATGGGTGTTTTTTTCCATTTGTTCTAATTAAGAATGTGTCTTAAGTTGCCGATTTTCAGGTGTTAAACCAAAATTGTATTCCTTGGATAAATCCCACATGGTCGTGGTATATAATCTTTTTATGTGTTGCTAGATTCATTTTGCTCATATTTCATTGATAGTTTATGCTTCTATTTTCAGAAGGGATATTTGTCGGTAGTTTTGTTTTTCCTTTGTTACAGTGGCTTTGTTTGGTTTTGTCATCAAAGTAATTTTGGCCTCATAAAAGGAGTTGGGAATTGTTCTCTCTTATTCTTTTGAAAACTAAAAAGATTGGTCTTACTTCTTAAATATTTGTTAAAATTCAGTAGTGAAATAATCTGACATTTAACTTTTCTTTGTAGGAATTGTTAAAACTAAAATGTTGTTACTTATAATAGGTTAATTCCTATTTTCTATTTCATATTGAATCAGTTTTAGTAGTTTGTGGGTTTCTAGAATTTTTTCCATTTCTTTTAGGTTATTTACTTGTTGGTAATACAGTTGTTTATAGTATTCTGTTAGCTCTTTTTCATCTCTGTAAGGTCAGTAGTGATGTCCAATATATTTTTCTTGACTTTTGTAATTTGAGTCTTCTTCCTTATTTTTCATTGCCAGTCTAGCTAAATGTTTGTCAAATTTATTGATATTTTCAAAGAAGAAACTTGGCTTTATTGATTTTTCTTTTTAAAAGAATTCTCTATCTTATTTATCTCCTCTCTAATGTTTAATATGTCCTTCTTTCAGGTAGATTTGGGTTTAATTTGTTTGGCTTTTTTTGTATCTAAAGATGGATGATTTGGTTATTTGATAGAGATCTCTCATTAGTTTTAATATAGACACTCATAGCTATAAATTTCTCTTGACTATGACCTTAACTACATCCCATAAGTTTGGGTATATTGCTATTTTATTTCCATTTCTCTAAAGGTATTTTCTATAATACATCATCTACAAGTATATATTGTATTGTGCTCACCAGCCAAACTCAGTTCTCTTTCACACATTTGAAACATATGTAATTTTACAAACCAATGTCACTTCTATATACTTAATAACAATTTTTTTTAAGTTGTCCTATTGTTTTGTTTTAGTTTTCCTTCTGAGTTCTTTTATTTACTTGATATTTAGGAATGCTCTATTTAAAAATCTCATATTTTTGAAACTTTTTATTATTGATATCTAATTTCATTACATCATTATGAAAGAATATATCCTTTGTACTTTGTATTGTTTGTATGCTTTTAAATTTAAAAATGTTTGCTTTAGGGCTTAGCATATGCTCTATCCTGGAGAATGTTCTGTGTGCACTTGAGAAGAATGTATTTTGTTTTTGTTTGGTGGTGTGCGGTATACATGTCTGTTAAACCTGTTTGGTTTATTTTATTTTTCAAGTCTTCTTTTTCCCTGTTGATCTTCCCCATAGTCGTCTATCAGTTACT
>NW_017732234.1:0-2947 GCF_001890085.2 Hipposideros armiger
CAAAGATATGAGGCTATATGCACTAAACAATATATAGGATACATTATTGTTGACTGTAGGTACAGCAGATCTCTATCTTACTCATCTTACTTACCTAACACTTCAGGCTCATTAATTAGTAACCTCACTTACTCTTCAACTAGGTCCTGACAACCATCATTCAACATTTTAACTGTATGAATTTGACTATTTTAGATACCTTATATAAGTGAAATCATGCAATATTTGTGTTTCTGCATTTGGCTTATTTACTTAGCAAAATATCTTCCTGGTTCATCCATATTGTCACATATTGCAGAATTTTCTTTTTTTTAAAGGTTGAATAATATTTCACTTTAGGCATATGTATTTGTCCATCACTGGACATTTAGGTCGTTTCTGCATTTTGGCAATTGTGAGTAGTGCTGCAGTGGACAAGGAGTGCTAGTTTCTCTTTGAGATTTTGATTTCATTTATTTTGGATATATGCCCACAAGTGGGATTGCTGGATCATGTGGTATTTCTCTAATATTTTAAGAAACCCTCCCCCCATACTGTTTTCCACCATGACTGCACCATTTTGCATCCTCAGCCACAATGTACAAGGGTTCTAAGTTTCTCTACATTCTCACCAATATTTGTTGCATTCTGTTTTCTTCTTTTATTTTTACAATAGTCATTCTAACAGCTATGAGATATCTCATTATTATTTTGATTTATATTTCACTAATGATAAGTGATGTTTAGCATCTTTTCATATGCCTGTTGGCCATTTCTATGTCTTCTTTGGACAAATGTCTGTTTAATTTTTCAGCCTATTTTCTAGTTGCCTTATTAGTTTTCTCTTTTTTTTTCCCTTTGGTGATTGAGTTGTAGGAATTCCTTATGTATTTTATAAATTAACTCTTTATCAGATATATGGTTGGCAATTATTTTCTCCAATTCTACAGGTATCCTTTTCACTCTCTTGATTATTTTTCTGTGAAGAACATTTTCTCTTTGATGTAGTCCCATTTGTCTATTTTTGCTTTTATTACCTGTGCTTTTGGTATATCCAGGAAATTATATAAGACCCATCTCATGAAGCCTCCTGTTTTCTAGGAATTTTATAGTTTCAGATCCTGTGTTTAAGACTTTGATACATATTGTATTGGTTTTTGTGTATAATGTTTGATAAGGCTCCTACTTTATTTTTTTGCGTGTGGATATGCAGTTTTCCCAGCGCCATTTGTTGAAGAGACTATCCTTTCTTCATTAAATATTCTTGGCACTCTTGGCACTATTGTTACTATATATGCATGGGTTTATTCCTGGGACCTTTATTCTGTTCCAGTAGCCTATATATCTGTTTTTATGCCAGTATTAAAACCATTTTAATTACTGCAGCTTTGTAATATATTTAAAATCAGAAAGTTTTATTCCTCTTTCTTAAGTTTTTGTTGGCTATTCAGAATTCTTTGAAACTGAGCTGACACTTGACTCTGTGTCCTTTCATACAAATTTTAGAATTCTTTTTTCTATTTCTGTAAAAAAAATGGCTTTGGGTTTTTGATATGTATTGCATTAACTCTGAGGAGCATTTTGGGTAGTATGGATATTTTAATAATATTAAGACTTCCAATAGATGAACATGGGATGTCTTTGTACTAGTTAATATCTTCTTTAATTTTTTCCATCAGTGTTTTATAATTTTTAGTGTGCCACAACTTTTCCTTCCTTGGTTAAATTTATTACTAACTATTTTATTCTTTTTGGTGCTATTGTAAATGGAATTATTTTCCTAATTTATTTCTTCAGACAGTTCAGTGTCAGTGTAGATAAATGTAACTGGTTTTTGTATGTTGATTTTGTATATTGTAATTTTACTGAATTCATTTATGAGTTCTAATAGNAATAAGAAGCACTGTATTAATAAGGGTTCTCTAAAACATAGAATCCATAAGATATGTACATTCATGTATATAGAGACTTATTTTAAGTGATTGGCTTATGTTATTGTGGGAGTTTGCAAGTCTGAAATCTATAGGGCAAGTGGGCAGGCTGGAAATTGAAGTGACAGAGTTGAAATCTTGAGCTTGGCAAGCTAGAAACTCAGGTGGTTTTCTGTTTATTTGTTTGTTTTTGTTTTTCTAATGTTGCATTTTCAAGGCTGAATTCCACTTTTTTGGGGGGAAACCTGAGTCTGTTCTCAATATCTGTAACGGATTGGTTGAGGCCCACCCACATCATGGAGGGTAATATGCTTGACTCTAAGTACATTGATTTAAATGTTAATCACATAAAAAATACACAATAACATTTAAACGAGTGTTTGACCAAGCAATTGGGCATGATAGCCTATCTAAGTTGACACATACAATTAACCATCACAAGCACTCAACTACTGAATCTCTTGTATGAGTAAACTGCTTGGCAATAATTACTCAATTTGCATTTCCAAGGTCTGGGTCTGAAGTGGAATTTCAGCTTCATAGGTTTTATTGAAATAATTAATGTTACCCCTTAACATCCTGCATCTCAGTTTTCTCTCTACAATGATGACAAAAGTAACTCCGATTTATTAGGGCTGATCCTTAGGAACAAATACCTTATGCAGAAACAAATAACTTTAATGTAGAAGTCATATAAAAGAAAATCTGTTTTCAGCTATTATATTCTACTTGGCTTCCTTAGATAGATTTCCTAATTTACGCCCTACATATACACGCTGTTTAGCCCCTCTGATTACATGGATACCATAGTGACCAAAAGTTATCAAAGTATTAGTTGTATCATATTGAGTTTGTCAATGGTGAGAGAAGGGCTTTCAGCCCTGTAATCCTAAGAGACAGGGTCCACAAAGGTTCCATTAGGTGACATAAATTTGGGGATTGCAACATGGTCCACTAAGGTCCTCAAAATTTTAAGAGAATAACTGTAATCTAGCACATACTATCAGATAAAATCATCAAGGTATTGCATCTGGAAA
>NW_017732234.1:11272-18421 GCF_001890085.2 Hipposideros armiger
TGTAATTCTTATGTACCCATAGTTCTTTAAATCCTACATCATAAGAGGACATTCATAATAATAGTTTCCATTTAGTAGACTACCTTGTCCATATTTGATGTTTTTATTATATATTTATCTTGATTTTTACTATATTTGATTATATATGTATATATACATATACACATGTACATATCAATACTATTCATACCATAGCATTTTCTTAATCTAATCAGAATTCACATAATATCATTAGTTTAAAAACTTCAATTATTATTTTCTATTTATTTGTCTTTTAAGGGGTTTGCTTCATCAAGCATGAAGTCTTACATTTTCAATACATTGAATACCAATTTTGTGTTGTTATTATTCCATCTTATCTTATACTGTATGTAGCTCCATCATATTTTGATCTTACACTATGTATAAAACATTGAAATAGCTACTAGTCTACGAAGTTTCTGCTCCAAGGAATATTATCATCTAGATAAAAAGCAGGTATCAATCTATTTATCAACTATAAGTTATTTATTATACCAAAGAGATAAAGACAATATATGTTAAATGTCAAAGGCCTGGAATAAATAACTAGTGTTATAGAAATTTAGAAATTCGATGTACATACTTTGATTCTTGGGTAGCCTCTATTACTTCATCTATTATGTAATTGAGATTGGAAACAAATTGGCTCTTCCATTTATTTTGTGCTGAATTCAATTTTCTTCATATATATTACTATTTCCCCTTTTGTTGAAATATATAATTATGTAACTCTATGAGTTTAGTATAAATAAATAGATATTACATGGTTCTTTTACTAGTACCATTGTATCTTCTTGTACATATGTTATAGCCTATAAGATGACATTCTTTATTTTAACACACTCAATAGACAATATGCGATTTTTATTCTTTATTATTCATCAGTAATGGAGCAATAGGCACATTCTTTAAGTGGTATTATAAAGAGAGTCTTATTTATGATGTACTCTTAAGACCAGAGTCAGAAATACATTTATAACCTGTTGAGATATTTTGCTTAATATTATGGAGTTATTTCAGCAAGCATCACTATAATTTTCTTCTCATGTAACATTTTATTGCTGATGAATTCTCCAAAAACAGGTTAAGAATATGCACCCTGAAGCCTCTGAAATTTTATGTTTTACCTCCTCACTGTATATTGACATAAACTATAATTTTAATATATAAGCAAGAATAAAAATGCACAATTTTGAAAATAATAATCATTAAAATACCTTTCATCACCTTCTGTCATAAGTAAACAAAACAGTGTAGTAAAAAAGGTACAATTAGACAAAATATCTGAGTAAAATATTTAGGTTTGGGCACTAACGCTAGCTTTGCTAAAAAAGTAAAAGTTATGACTTATTTTAAACTTTCTAAAGGCATTACCTAAGGCTTCTGAATTCCTTTTGATAATGCAAGCAGATTTATCACAATAATCACCTGTGTAATTTCTCCATAAGCATTAATCGACTTTATTGTGCAGAGTTCAATATTTCTAGATCATGTTATAGTTCACCTTGAATTTGATTTTTAGAATTGTTTCATGTGTAATGGTGCTAATTATTAGAATCACTTTGTAGTTTATAAAAGTATTATTTTAATGCAAATTATAAAACCATAAAAGTGAAAGCCATAGAAGTATTACTCGGGTACCACATTTTTCTTTTTCTCTTTTTTCCCACCAACTGCTGAGAGCTAACAGCTCTCTATCACCAATGATGAATATGTTTTCAATGGGAAACTCAATTTCATAGTCTTTCACCTGTAAGCTAATTGATAGATTCAGTTTGCAAATTCAACACCTAATGCAGTTCTTTTATTAGATCCACAAACAAAGTACTTTTGGACATAGTCTCCAGTCAATCTCTGCTCTGATTAATAAGGACAAATATCACAAGAAGTAGAGCCATTGAATTTACAAACCCTCTTTGGTGAACTAATTAAAAAAATAATAATGTTTAGTTCCTCCTTCTCTGGAGACATTATGGATATTTGTCACAGATTATTAAGTTTTTTTGTACTTTTATATGTCCTTTAATGTTGTTATGCAATATAATTTAATATTTCTATAATACAGTGCTTATTTTAATTTTATTTTATGTTTGTGTTATATTGTAAGTAAGACGAGTCAGGAAAAATTTTAGGAATTGAATTCCCACCTTTTCATGGATTAATAAAATAAAGGTTTCCCATTATTTTCTGTGTTCTAGTATCATTTAAACAGTATAGAGACGTCAGAAACATGGTGGCATAAGGGATGCTCCTTGATATCTCCCCTTGAAGTTACAACAAATTGAATAGCTATCATTAAACAAAGGTCTCCCTACATAATGTACAAACATGTCTGAGAGATCCACACATTGAAACATCTGAAGATGGGCAAATCGGAGTGAGCAGGGCATGAGGGAAGGGAGAAGTGCAGAGATGGGATCATGAACTACAGCCTGGAGCTCACTGAGGTCCTGAAAGAGGGGAGGAGTGAGACTAGAGGTGCGCCCTTATGGCCCCAATAATACTGCCTCAGTGATCAGCATATAATATGGCCGAATGCAGAGATCAGGGCAGAAACTGTGGGGCAAAGATTGAATGCAGGAATGTGACAACTGCAGTCTAACAGCCCTCACGGCCAGGTATAAAACAAAACCGTGGGGTTTGGTTGCCTCCCCACAGCCTCCCAGTGTTTGCAGTGGGCCCCAGAAAAAAAAAAAAACAAAAAAACGAGCAGTGTTAGATTAAAGAGCAGAATATCTACAGCCCTGAGAACTGGAGAGACAGTTCCTGAGTGGCAGATGTACAGTGAAGCTAATTCCAGACAAGGGAGGAGCTGTAGAGATGAGGTCTGGCTGTTGCCATTACTCAGAAGAAAACAAAGCCACAAACACACCTGCCCCCTCTCCCAGCCCACCCCGCCCCCACCTTTTGTGGCTGACTCCAGTGGGAGCACCCAGGGCTGATGAGGTGCACAGCTCAGGCTGTGGAGGCAGCACTGGGATTTCAGAGACTCAGGACCCCATCACCTTCCACATTATCCCATAGGGGTGGTGCCCTGAAACTGAGGTGACCGGGTCACAGAGGGGATGCCCACCTCCCAGGGAAATCTCCCACTGCACAAGAAGCTGGAACAGGGCAAGAGAAAATAAAATGCTCCAGTGCTACCAACTGAAAAGACCTCTTCATATCAACCTGCTGCAGTAATCACTCCCATAGATGCCTAGGAAGAGAAATAATTCACTAATTGCCACAAATAACCAAGGTAACAAGGCAGTTTGGAAAGAAAATGAAAAATCTCTAGGAAATAAACTTAAAGGCATGGAAATATATGACTTAAATAATGGAGAATTCAACATTGCAACTCTGAAAAAACTCAATCAGATGCAAAAAAACTCATATAGGCAGTTTAATGAACTCAGAAACAAAATAAATGAACAAAATGAATACTTTACCAAAAAGATTGAAAGTTTTAAAAAAGAACTAAATAGAAATCTAGACTAAAAGAACTCAATAAAAGAGATGAAGAATGAAATAGCAAGCTTATGAAATATTGCTAACCGGATGGAGGAAAGAATTAATGACACTGAAGGTAGAAATCTGGCAGTGACATAGATGAAAGAAGAAAGAGGCTTGAGAATTAAAAAGAAAAAAAAATGAAAGAGCTCTACTAGAACTATCTGACTCCACCAGAAAGAGCAATATAAGATTAATGATTATATCAGAAGAAGAAGAGAGGGAGAAGGGCACACAGAACCTGTTCAATAAATGGTGCTGGAAAATATGGAAAGCCACATGGAAAAGAATGAAACTAGACTGCTATCTGTCACCATACACCAAAGTTAACTCAAAATGGATCGAAGACCTAAATATAAGGCCTGGAAAAATAAATTACATAGGCGAGAGCAAAGGTACTAAACTAATGGACCTTGGGTTTAGAGAGGATTTTTATGAATTTGACCTCAAAGGCAAGGGAAGAAAAAGAAAATAATAAATAAGTGGGACTATATCAAACTAAAATGCTTCTGCACAGCAAAAGAAGCCATCAACAAAACAAAGTGGCAAACAACTGAATGGGAGAAGATATTTACAAACAACACCTCCAATAAGGGGCTAATATCCGAAATACATAAAGAACTCATACAACTCCAGAACAGAAAAACAAACAATCAAATTAAATATTGTACAGAAGACCTAACCAGACACTTCTCCCAAGAAGACATACAAATGGCCAACAGATACATGAAAAAAAATGCTCAATTTCACTAGCTGTTAGAAAATGCTAATCAAAAGCATAATGAGATATAACCTCACACCTGTTAGAATGGCTATTATTAACAAGACAAGTAATAACAAATGTTGGAGAGGCTGTGGAGCAAAAAGAACCCACATAGAGTTGGTGGGAATGTAAATTAGTACAGCCATTATGGAAAACAGTATGAACTTTCCTCAAAAAACTAAGAATAGAGTTACCATATACCCAGCAATCCTTCTGGGTATCTACCAAAAAAATCTGAAAACATTTATCCATAAAGATATATGTACCCCTATGTTCACTGAAGCATTATTCATGGTGGCCAAGACATGGGAACAACCAAAGTGTCCTTCAAGAGATGATTAGATAAAGAAGATGTGGGACATATATACCCTGGAATACTACTAGGCCATAAGGAAAGATGTAAATTTGTGACAACATAAATGGATGTTGAGATTATCATGCTAAACAAAATAAGTCAGATAGAAAAAGTTGAGAATGAAATTATTTCACTCATATATGGGATATAAGACTGAAGGCAACAAATAAACAAGACAAACACACAAACAATAGACACAGACAAAAGTTTAGTGGTTACCATAGTGTTGCAGGGAGGAGGGTAGAAGACAGTAAAGGGGTTCAAATATGTGGTGATGGAAGGAGAACTGACTCTGGGTGTTGAACACAAAATGCAATAGATAGAACATGTATTATAAAACTGTACATTTGAAACCTATATAATTTTACTCTTGGGTTGTTGGGAAAGTCATGACGCATGTTTGCGACAGATGGCACTAGTTCATTTTTGGAAGTCCTAGAGTCATTTGCATCAATGTCATTGCTATGTCATTTGACAGCTGACAGTTTTAGCTCCATTCTAAAACAAAAATTGAGTGATTTGGTTGTTTGGGAGATTTTACAAGTTGAAGATGGCAGACCAAACTGTGCATTTTTGCCATATTTTACTATTTTACTTCCATAAAGGGGAGAATGCATGTCAAGCTTGTAAAAAGTTGCATAAAGTTTACAGTGACAATGCTCTACAAGAACATCAGTGCCAACGATGGTTCACAAAATTCTGTGCTGGTGATTTTTATCTCAATGATGCTCCTTGGTCAGTGAGGCCCACTGAGGTTGATGACGACAAATAAAGGCATTGATCAAGTCAAACCCATGTTACATGACACAAGAGATTGCAGAAACATTGAACATCCATCATTCAAGCATTCATGACCACCTGAAGAAGCTGGGATACATAAGCAAGCTCGATATTTGGGTTCCACATGAACTCAAAGAAGTTCATTTGACAGTGCATATAAACATCAGCAATATGCTCATTAAACGTGAAGAAAACTATTTTTTTTTTGTAGCAACTGATAACTGGTGTGCAAACGGTCTTGGTCCCGACGTGATGATTCACCTCAAATGACATCAAAAACAGACATTCATCAGAGGAAGGTTATGCTCTCAATGTGGTGGGATTTTAAAGGTGTCCTGTTTTTTGAGCTCCTACCAAGGAACCAATCAATTTGAATGTGTACCATCAGCAACTGGACAGTCTGAACGAATCCATCATCCATGAATGT
Organism: Hipposideros armiger; assembly: GCF_001890085.2. NCBI lineage: Eukaryota > Metazoa > Chordata > Mammalia > Chiroptera > Hipposideridae > Hipposideros > Hipposideros armiger. Next base: position 17,111 of record NW_017732234.1, read on the forward strand.
CCAGAGCTTGTTAATTGTAAAGGAGTTGTGTTCCACCGTGACAACTTGAGACTACACACAAGTTTGATCACCCGTCAAAAATTATTGGAGCTTGGATGGGATGTATTGCCACACACACCGTACTCACCTGAACTTGTGCCATCAGACTTCCACTTGTTTTGCTGTCTTCAAAACTCCCTGCATGGTGTAATGTTCAATTCAGATGAGGCTGTAAATCAGCACCTTGTTCAGCTTTTTGCAAATAAAGAAAGCTCCTTCTATGAACAAAGAATTATGAAGCTCACTGAAAGATGGTAGGTTATCGATTGATCTTTGTTCTTTATATAAATAAATGACCTTTGAAAACCATAGACAAAATATGTCATGACTTTTCCAACAACCCAACAACTAATATCACCCCAATAAATTTAATAAATATTAAAATACATAAATAAATAATATAGAACAATCTGTTTCTGAACCTCACATGTAAAACTATCTGAAATTTAAATTATTTTTAAAAGTTTTATGTTTCATTTTCCTCTTTCTTACAAAGATTTTAAGTTACTTCCTATTGAGAATTTCACAAACTATACTGGAATTTCACTTTTCCTTTAAAAAGCATCAATTTGATTGTGTTTTCAAATTAGACAGGACAGAATAGCTTAGAATAGTATCTTATTTTGCAATCCTGATATCTCTGTTTATATTCTGTGTCACATTTGTTATGTTGCATATAATTTTTCCTTTGTGAGATTTTCAAAGAGCTTTTAAAAGCTATGTCTATTAAAATAAATAGTATTGTTTAATTAGTATTTCTATCATTTTCTATACCATGATACATATTTAGTTTTATTAACTGTTTACCTCAGTATTCTTCAGGCTTACTTTGTTGTTTGTTTTATTTAATCATAAGTTATCTTTAATTTTCTTTCTCATTTTCTTTTTGAGAATGGAATTTTTTGAGTACATTTACTCTTAATATAGATTACTTTATCCAATAAATGTTTACATGTAGGTTACTAAATGTCACTATATTAATTTTCTAAATACCTTTCATTGCAATTTGATTTTCTCTTTCATTTTGAGTTATTTAACATTTAGTACTTTCTTTTTTTTTTGGTAACTTTCCAGGATGGCTTAAGTCACTCTACAATTTGTTAATATAATCATTGTTTAAATTTATATCTAATTTTAAATTTTCTTTAAATTGTTTTAAGAGATCACTATTCTATTATTTCCTCTAGAGTGAATGATATTTGAGTGTGTATGTCCCAGAATATGATCAAGATGAGGAATATTTATAGGCATGTGTGAGTGTGTGTGTGTGTG
>NW_017732234.1:19399-28730 GCF_001890085.2 Hipposideros armiger
TCCTCCACAACTAGACTGAAGAACAAAAGGACATCAACTTGTATGTGCCCCTTCCCCCTATTCCTCAATAAAATCTTTAAAAAAACACACAAAACTATGTTTAACTATCAGTATCTATGGGCATTTAGTGTGAAGGGAGGCATTTGCACTGCATTTAATTTTTATTTTCTCCTTAAGTGTTTTATATTTCCTATCTTGTATATGTTTAGTGTGGAGATTTTTATATAAAAAAGGATAGGTAAAGATAAAAAATATTTCAAATGTAATGAGCTCATTTGAATTTCTTATTTAATTTTCCATAATAGATGAAATCATTAAATTTATTTGAATGTTTTTCTTCCACCTTTTCCAACTGTCTTAGTTTAGAAGCACTATCATATGAATATAGAGTGGCCCGTTTAATGCATCTACCACAATCCTTTTCTTTTTTCCCCACCATTCTCATCTATTCACTAACATTTTCTGAATCTCGGGGTCAGGAGAATTTCTTGCCTTTATTTTTCCCTTCATCCCTTAAATTGTCTGCAGTGTAGAAACAGTTCTTCACTGCATATTGCTGTTCCCAATTCACCATGTGGATCTTTCATCTCAATGCAATCTTTTTTCATGTCTCTGTAAAGAACCCTTTTATTTCTTGAAAATATGAATTCAAATTTGTCTAAAATTTACCCCTCTTTCTTGGAACAATGCTATTAGTTCAGAGTTGTGATACTATTTTTCTTACCTCACGCAATAAATGAGATCTATGTTTTGCTTAGAAGGGTTGATAGTAAATTTGTGTTGAGATTGGTTTTATCAGAGACTGATATAGGTCCTCACTCAAATCTCTAAGGTAATACTAGGTAAGAGAAGAAAATTTTAGAAATAACTTAGAGATTTTGACCATGCTACAAAGAGATGCTATGTACCAGAGAGCTGGGAAGAAAGGGAACTGGAAATAATACTGCCAGTCATGGCAGGCGGTTATGCTTTCTTCCAAAGTTTGTCTTTTTAGTGCTTGTTGTGGTAGTCAGCAGTTGGCCTCAGCAGGGTCCCTGATGTTTGCCTGGAATATCTGATGACCTTAAGAGCCAATAACAGAACATTCTCTGATTTTGCCCATTAGAGCCTCTGTTCCAAGAGGGCTCCACGTCTAAGCCAACCATAAACTGTGCCAAATGCACTCTCCTTTTTTTTGGCTAAAACAACAAGAATTCTTCTGCAGTGGCATTGCCAGGGATGAAAATTCATTCCCAGTTGCTCCATAGTTCATCGTACTGAATACAGATGGCATTCTGCCAGGATCTTATCTGGCATGCTTTCCAGTTAGGGAATGAGTCATAGATTTGTTATTAATTTTAATATATTTCTTTACACTCTTCATAGCAAACAATAACTTGATGCTTCTAACATGGTGAGGAAACACTCCCTAATTTCATATTGATTTAGGTTTCTCTCTGTTTTTATATTCCATTTGTCATTTAAATTGAAGGAAGTGGTGGGAAAGGCCAGAGAGCAACTAGATAAAGGTTTTGGTTCAAGGCTGCCCTGTCAACCAAAACGCATTCTCCAATTTAACCACAAATAGTATTACAAAAATAGTATTTCTTCAGGACTTGAGTAATTTGCTTTTTACAAATTAAATAGTAGAAAAATAGAAATTTGCTTAAAGCCTAGATATCCCTTCTGATAGAAGGCACTTTTAATGTACATTAGCAGCATGCTTCATAGATATTGAAAAATATATTGAAAAAGTATGTTAAGTATCAGGAAACTGAATATAAGTATTATTATCTCTATTTCTCATTATTTCCAAGGCCCTGTTAAAGTAACAACCTCTATATGCCCAATATATTACTTATAAAATGAGAAAATTGCTCATTTTTCTTATTTGGCAGATTATAGTAATCAGTATCTAGTTGGTTCAAATGATAGAAATTGATAGAAGTATAATTCAAAGTTTATGAGACACACACAACACCCAAATACACACACACACACACACACACACACACACACACACACACAGAGAGAGAGAGAGAAATGAAATAATCTAGCTAGCACATTAAAGTAAATGACCAAGGAGTTCTCTGCTTAAGGAGAGCTGAATCCAGAAGATTTGAGGTGGGCTCTGTTTATTTCTGTACCTGCTTCTTTTGCTTTCAGAACAGCATAGCCTAGGGCTTGAAGCATCTGATAGATATCGGCTGTCCTTATTATCAGCATCATTACTAATATCAGTATTATCACTAGAACATGATTCTATGTTACCTATGAAAGTGTTTTTGTGCTTATTTTGTTTTTTGTAGTACATAACAGAATCATTTTATTCAATTATAATATACGGATCACCTATAATGTGTCAAACAATGAGATGGAAACCGGGAAACACAAACATTAATAAGAAACTCTGCCTTTGGGCTGGCTGGGTGGCTTGTTGGTTAAGAGTTGGCTTGCAAGTGCGAGCTCTGAGCAGCAGGGCCCTGGTTCGGATCCCACATAAGGGCCAGTCATGCTGCACCCTCTACAGCTAAGATGGTGAACAACAGCTTGACCTGGAGCTGGGCTGCCATGAGTCACCGACAATGGCATAGGCTGCAGCCCCTGATGCAGCGGGCTGCCATGAACTACTGTGAGTGACTGGCAGCCAGCATGAGCTTCCATGAGCCGCAGTGAGTGGCCGTCCAATGGATGGCGACCGATCTGCCTCACCAGGGAAGAGCGCAATGATCATACCAACATAGGCCAGTGAAGTGACGTCCTCCACAATTAGACTGAAAAACAAAAGGACAGCAACTTTTCTGTTCCCCTTCCCCGATTCCCCAACGCTGTTCCCTCCCCCATAAAATCTTAAAAAAAAATAAACTCTGCTCTTGAATCTACCTCTATTCCCGAAAGTGAAATAGGGCACTAATAATAACTAATTGGTAAAGATTACATGTATGACAGAATGAAATTAATAAAACGTTCTATTGTCCACATAAATATATTTTACTTAAAATCCATGTCATCAAAAAATTTGGCACATGATTCCTCTTTGTTATATAGAGACTATCTACAAAATAATTCATTTTGATACCAATGGTTATGGAAAGATATAGGATTATGGAAGGCTAAAAAATGTTAATGTATAGTTTTTATGTTTTTAATAAGCTTCTGTTAATAGAGGAACAAATAATAACTACCTCTAATGAAAGTTTACATTATTTCAACCTTTTGGCTTTTATTGGATTAAAACTCCCTCCAGGTAACCCCTCTCCATGCTGGGCCTGTGCTTATATAGCTAAGAGCTGAGCTGGAGAGAGCTGGTTGGTTAAAACAGCTAGCCAAAACTAAAGCACCAATTATGTCTTTTTTTTTTTACTAACTGCAATAGGATAATATAAGCAAAAATCCAGAAATAAAGTACCCACATTGCCAATGTTCCATTATCCCCATGGAACCATACCAGGTGAGCGTGAGAGTCAGGGAGATCAGCACAGGTGGGGGAAATCATCTCATTGCCCAGGGGATCCTGCCATTTTGTGAACCCCCAAGAGCTGGGAAGATGGAGAGAGGGAAGGGCTAGGATTAGAAAAGTACTGAGTGCTAAATGAGTGGAGAAAAGTGTATTCAAGGCACACCTGCTCCCCATAATGAAGCTGCAGCAGAGGCAAGTGGGAAGGCCTCATGTGAAGGCCCCCATACGGTAGCCTCCAAATGGAAGCACCTGGGTTAGCAATGCAACTATGCTTAGGAGCATGCTCAGTTGCGGGGCAGGGAGATGGAGGTGCTAGGTCTGATTTCAACTTGCTTCAGAGACTGCAAAGCAGTAACTGTGGAACTGGTCGGTGGGGGAGCACAGCCTTACCCTATGGGCCTTGAAGGTAAGGTCTTTATATTTAATTAACCTATGGCTAAGACTGAAAAATGACATATAGAATTTTGACCTGCACCCAGGCTCTCATTTATTTAAGAGAGAACATTTTAAAATCTTCCTTTACTTTGGCTTTCTCCTGCGTTTGGCACTTTAAACCTACTTTTGAAACACTTTCCACTAAGCTTCACTATTTTATTTAATTGATTACTCTTGTGCACATCCTGTAAATCGTCGGGGTTCTCCATGATTATGTCCATCACTGTTCTTTTCCACTCTGAAAAATCCCCTCCTCTTTTGGTTTTAACCACTGCCTAGAAATTGATTATTTATAAATGTCAGTTTCTTGTTCAGACTGCCCTTCTGAATTTAACACATAATTTCTACTTCTGTTTAGGCATATCCATGAGTATGCCACACAGGAACTTCCAAATTACAGCATCCAAAATGAACTCATTATCTCCCCAAATAGCTTTCTTTCTAAATTCCCCTGTGATTGATTTATACCAGTCATGCAGGGTCTCTCAAACTAACAACTTCAGAAATATCAATGGTTAATATTTTTGTCACCTGTCACACACATTAGTCACCAAGTGTTATTGGATATATTTCTTAAATAATTCTTGATTCTCTACTGAACATCCCCCACTTCCTTTTTTTCTCCATGAAATTTTATATTTTTTTCTAACTGATCGCTTCTCTTTCTACTTTAAACTATTCTTCCATTCTACTGAAAACGTTTTTTTCCAAACATATTTCTCAAGTCCATTATAATCATAAAATCTCTGTATCTCTCTGATATCTGTCTACAGAATGTAATAGTTCTAGACTCTAATTTTCCACTCCTCTCAAATTCAAACTAAAAACTAGCAAATTGAGCTTGTAACTTTTATTAATAATTATCTTTCTTTGCTATTCATATCTTTGCACGAACTCATTTTCTTGACAAATTTCTTATCTTTTTCTCCACTGTTAAACTCCTACATAGATATTAAGGTTTAAATATCACCTTATATCCCTTCTCAGTGACCACTCTGTAGAAACCTTACCGATCTAACAATTATCATAGCACTCTATATGTTTAAGGTTGAAATCCTTGACTAGATTATGAGCTACTCAGAGGCTGGGGTGTTTCATTCACTGTAGTGTCTCTTGACCCTGTCTATGTGTCTGACACACAGAAAAAGCTAATGCATGATCTTTCATAAAGGAATATTACTTTCAAAATAATTATGATTCTTAGGGCACTAATATATTCCAAAAATATAGAAAATATAGAAATACTTTAGTAAAAATTCCCTTGTAAAATATACTTTTTCCTTTTTTTCATTGTTAGTACCTCCTACTACTATTATATTCAAAAGTACTTATTAAGTGTACATATCTGTCTGTATAAAGAACCACATGCTATAATGTTTTCAACATGTTTCCTGTCTTCCAGAAAATTAAAATTTAAGACATATGCTTTACCCTTGAATTAAAATAATCTGCCAAGAAAATTTCACTATTTATCTTAGAAAAAATATGTGAGAAAAAATTAATTTACTACATGAAATATTTTCAATATGTCAAATTTATCTCCCAATGTATAATTTGTATATCTAATGAAGCAAGAACACTGAAACATGCCTACTTTTGTAAATATAGCATACATAGTTTTACTTCACATTAAAATAGAGACTACTATTAAAAAATCTAAACTAATGTACTATCATTTAATTTAATTTTAACTATCAAAATTATGTAACAAAGAACCATTGCATGTCAATGAATTTCAAAAAGGTTTCCCTTAAAACAGTGATAACACAACTTGTCAAAGCAGTTAAAATTTAAACTCATGGTAGAACCTAATCAGGTTGTCCTTCATTGCTTGAAGTTATGTAACCCCTAATTTTTTAGTATGCAAATTAGTGTCAAGTGGAAAATTTCAGGAATATGTACAGCCTTTAAAATGTAATCAAACTGCTCATTAAAAAACAATCCTTTATGTAAATGACCATTTCTACGTATTAATCAAACTCCCAAACAATGTGGACTATGTAGGATGTATGCTTAGAATCTGTTAAGAATTACTAACTTCAGGCAGACGGAGTGGCTCAGTTGGTTAAGAGCTCACTCAAGAGTGCAAGCTCTGAGCAACAGGGTCACCGGTTCCATTCACAGCCCGAGCTGAGTAGCCACTGAGCTGCCAACAGGTGGCAGGATGGCTCAGCTAAAAAAAAAATAAAATAAAAAAATAATATTTACTAACTTCAATTACTTCTAAATTGAAAATTAATTCTAGTAGACTTGATAGTGAATCATTTTGAAATATTGGATAGTATACAATATTGGAACTATGAATACTTGGGTTCAAGGACAGGCTCTGCCACTTCATTTATGAGGCGATATTTAGCTTATTTGACATTGCTTGTGTGAATTAAGCATATATATTGCTATTGCTAGCAAACTCTATTCAAATATTAGCTCTATGCAGGAGAACTGCAGTGTATGTGAAAATTATCATTTTTTTTAGATAATGATTATGAAGAAGATGATATATGAATGCAGTCACGGTGTATAATAGATATTTTCTGTGGATAACATGCAATCAGAGCTACAGAATTAGAAGGGAAATTGCATTGCATGGAGTTCTTGCTACCTCTCCCCACCAAAATATGCTAGCTAAGTGAAGTGATAAATAAATACATTAATTGCAAATTAAATCAATGCTGCTAAGAGTACACTGTCTTTTCAGAGTTGGTAGTTTGATAAATTGCATTGTCAGACAACTCTTTTAAGTCTGATTCTAAATTTGGGGCAAATTTTTTAAACTCTATGTGTCTTAATTTCTGGTTAAAAAAAGATACAGGGCCGGCCAAGTGGTGCGATGGTTAAGAACTGGTTTGGGACGCCAGAGGTCCCCAGTTCGGATCCCACATATGAGGGCCAGTGGCACTGCCCTCCACAGCTAAGATGCTGAACAACAGCTCAATCTGGAGCTGGGCTGCTGTGAGTCGCTGGCGTAGGCTGCAGCCCCTGTGGCAGTGGGTTGCCATGGGCTACCGTGTGTCACCAGCAGCCAGCGTGAGCGGCCAGCAGCCACAGTGAGCAGCCATCCAGAAGCCGGTGACTGATCTGCCTTGCTTGGGAAGAACGCAATGATGGTGCCAACTTGGGCCAGTGAAGCAACGTCCTCCACAGCTAGACTGAAGAAGAAAAGGACAGCAACTTGTCTGTTCCCCTTCCCCCAATTCCCAGCACTGTTTCCATCCCCCCAATTCCCCAATTAAAAAAAAATTAAAAAAGATACAATAATAGTATAGAAGTTTTCTTAGGATCTCATTTTGTGATGTACAATTTTAAAGAACTTCATGCCTGCCATATAGCATTACCTAATAAATGTTAGAGATTGTTATCACCATCATCATCCTCTTCTTCAACATCATTGTTAACATAAATTAGTAAAAATTGAAAACTTTTCACTTATAATTCTGCAGAGAAGGATGCAGCTATTTTATTTCAATATGGCATCTCAATTTTATTCTAACAATAACCTCAGTTAAAAAGTTTAACAGTAGTATTGCTGTTTTATTGATGAGCAGACTGAATGAATTTCAGAACATTTAAATATTCTTATCTGAGACAGCAGACCAGTAATAGGTGTCATGTGTATTCAAATTCTTGACTATCTATTTTTAATAATTATGCTCTTTTTATTTTACCGTTCTGGATAAATGTTGGAAGAAGATAGAGATTTGGGAAACAGTTATTGCTTATAAGTGCATAGAGTTATAAACTAATTGCTGTTGTATTATTTATACAATTTAGAACAAGCATTATTTTATTTTTTCTTAAATGATATATAACTTTAAATACTTTTTTATTCTAAATTATCTATTAAATACTTGCAATTATGTATCATTGGACTTAGGTCATCATTTAAAAAAAAACAATTTTGCAAATGTGTTTTTTTCCAGTAGAAAATAGAGTTTTTCTTCACTCATATCCCCAATTTGGCATGTTTTACTTTGCAAGTAATTGGTGTAAGGGAATCATTTTGCAAATGTATTTTCATGAGTGGAGTGTAGACAAAACTTCTGTGTTTTTGTCATGTGCCTGAAACACGAGCTTTTAATGCAGTTCTGATGAGAGCCATCTTTTCAGGTCTACAGTGACATTCAGAAGTGCTCACTGTATGAAGACCATCAGTGCTGATCCGTATTACTCTCCTAAAAACCCAATGAACTCCTTTTCAAAAATATACTCTTAGGTTCTCCATATGAAGGGAAACCTTGTGAAGGGTCAAAATATGAACAATTACATTCTAAGACAAAGGAATGTGATTTAAACTTAAGGTCAAAATAGTTTGAAGTAATTTTAGGCAAACTTTCATAGAATATTCTTTTAGAAAAAACATAAATAAGAGAGTAAAATATTATTAAATATTACCAGGCAATATAATGTGTGCAAGAAAAACTATATTTAAATTTCTAATTACTTTATAAATAAGATTATTCTGATATTAGGATTTGCTTTCTCAGGTACTCATGAAATCCACAGTGAATCCATATGGTTTTAAAAAAGTATAATAATAAAAATATTATTCATTTTTAGATATAGCTTAAATATAAATATTAAATTATTCTTATATGAAATTAAGTGAAGTTGCTTTTTGACAATAAAAATGTACTTTGAAGGCAAATTTCACGTAGGCAATTTATATCATAATCGATTATGTAAAATACAGTTTTAGTCTCTTAGAAGGACTTTAACCTTTTATTTTAGATACAAAAAGATTAAAACATTGCTATAATTTAATAGAGAAATGTTTTATATAATCTTGAATAGAAAAGAAAATTAAACAAGAATAATTTCTAGAATTCGGAGTCCAATGAGAATTTGCACTATTATAAAAACATATTTTTTGTAACAAATGGAGTGAATTCCAAGGTACACTTTTATTTCAGCAACTGAGAGTTCAAAATGACATGGACACTGACCCACGTACAAATTCGTTGATGTGTTGGTTTTATGCTATGCTTAGATATTTGACAAGCTGTTGACAAAAGTCCAAGAGTCCTACAGACATCAAATCGTTACTAGCACACCTCTCATGTATTTTGAGGTTTGTTGTTATCTTTCTTTGCCACAGTACAAGTGGATGATAGAATAAGTCAAATGGTCCCAGAAATGTCATCAAACACAAGGTAAATGGCATAGGACCAATCAAATTTATAGGCACAAACTCTTTACTGGATTTTAAGAACCCACTCTAACTTTCAGTTGTTCTTTTTAAGAGATATGTGATATAATTTTATAAGTACATTTGAATAATGTCTATTATTCTAATTATCCCATATTATCTTTATAAAATATTAAATACTACCATTTACAAAGCATTTTACATCTTACTGGTTCAGTAGTGGTTTTTGTTGCCTGGAATATTAACTAACTTCTGCTCCTAGACTACTCAGGCATCTCTTTTTTTTACAATTTTGATATTACTTTTTTTTT
>NW_017732234.1:32830-37802 GCF_001890085.2 Hipposideros armiger
TGGGGGGAGGGGGGTTGTTACTTTGTGAGGGTGAAAAGGGTAACTATTGCATTGTTCTGTACACCTGAAACTAACAATAAAAAAAATAAAATAAAATACACGCTATTCTGAGTAGTGTGAAGAAATTGCCCGTTTTCCTGCTGCATCCCACGCGGGACGTGAATCATCCCCCACACCCAGCATATCCCTGTTGTACATTCTCCCCTACCTGTTAGTCATTTAGTAGCCCCTGGGTTATCAAACTGACGGTCATAGTATCACAGTGCTTGTGTTCAAGTAACCCTTATTTTTCTTAAGAAGGGCCCCAAACACAACAGAAATAATGCTGGCAATTCAGATATGTCAAAGAGAAGCTGTAAAATGCTTTCTTTAAGTAAAAAAGTGAGGTTCTCTGCTTAATAAGGCATTTCATCATCTTACATCACCACAAGGGGAAGGAGAAGGATAGTACCATAAGATATTTTGAGAGAGAGACCATATTCACACAACAGTTATTAGAGAACATTATGATATTCTGTTTTGTATTTATTGTCTATTTTGTTTTATATTTATTGTCAGTCTCTTACTCTGCCTAATTTATAAATTAAACTTTACCATAGGTATGCATGATAAATACAGGGTTCAATACTATCTGCAGTTCAGGCATCCACTGAGGGTCTCGGAATGAACCCCCTGCAGATAATGGGGGACTTCTGTAATGTTATTTGTGAGAATGGCCTTTTAAAGTAAATCTGGATGTTTAAGATATGTTACTTCTTCATTTCACTTCCTCTTTTCAGTTAATCCCCTGAAGTGTTTTTGGATTTCTAACAGTAGAACAATTTTGAAGCCCTGTAATTTTTTTTTTATAATTGTATTTTCTATTTGGTATTTTTTTAATACTGTGAAATGTAAGCGTTCTTATGTTGCTTTTTGCTTGAATTTATTATTTCTGTATTTGTAGTGGAATATTTATCTCAACTGTCAACAGATCATTTTACTCCAATTGTGCCTTCTAACAAACACATTAAGAGCAATCCCCAGTGGTGCTTTCGGTTTGCTTAGAATTCAGAATCAGAAACTTTCAAGTTCTAGAAGGTGCATGGAAGTTTGGCAGTTGCTTCCAGGCAGGAAATGAGAGATGGAAGGCGCTCAACTACCCCTCTGTGATTTTCCCTTCATATAAAATCTTTTTTGTTGTTGTTGAAAATCCTGATTCCCTACTTTAAAATGTTGGATATATTGAAGTCAGAAATGCTGACCTGAATATTACTGTTTCAGCCTTGACACAAACTTTACTTCAGCACGTGGGAAAGAATATTCATTTGTCGCACAAATGCTTGAGTATTTGTGAAAACTGCTATCTGAAAAGCACAGCTATACAGGCAACAAGATTTGCATGTATGTGGTATAGATAATTCTCCTTGCCACAAGACTCTCTCGCCCAACCGAGGACACATGCGATTATCTCCCCATATATAGAATGGCAATGGTGTTGATATTCCCTAAAAGTTAGCGATCCCTGAAACCAGCGGTATTTGTATTTCTCGTATGCTTTTTTATTGCTATATTTCAACATCAATTTTTGTTAATTTTTAGGGACCCAAAATACTTCCAAAAAAACATAACGTGTAGAAAATCTAGAAAGCCATTTAGTTTTATCATCCTATATATTCTCATCCCTTTTCTTCAGTTGGGATCACTCCTGATCTGTAATTGTGCCCTAATGAACCTGAAGAACTTTCCTTCACAGCAAAATACAAAATTATTCATGTCCTAAATTCTTCTTCCACTTTTACTTTGCTTCCCTTTCTGACCAATTCAGCATAGCAAGCAATGTTCTTTCATTTGTTAGAACTTTAATTTCTTTCAATGNATATATATATATATATATATATATATATATATATATTCATCATATATATATGATATTCATCATCGATTGACTTCTTATTGTAGAGAATGACTTCCTCACTGTTTCTCTACCCTCTCAGCTGACATGCCCCAATGTGATTTCTGGAGGTCATTCAATTTGAAGCAGTGATCACTTTTTAAAAATCAGTGAAGTACATATTTATCTGAAAGAAGTAAATGAATTATAATGCATTTTATTTTAAAGCTAATAAATGCCATAAATATTACATTTAGAAAGTTATGTGGTATTTTAATTGCGTAACTAACAAACTATAATATTTTTCTACATGAGTTTGGCTATATTCTATTGACTGCTGCTTCATGGGACAACAAATAAAAAATAATATTTTCTATAGAGGATTGGAAAGATAGGTCTGTCATTGGTATAGTGGTTTTTGAATGTTATTAAAATTTGTTTTATTTTAAATTATAATTTTGAAAAGTGTATTTTAACATCACAATGTATCATTGACAATGTTACATAAATTTTTAGTATTATTTAGTATGATTACCAAACTATAGAAAAAATTCCATCAAAATTTTCATACATGAGATGTAAGCTTTAGAAGAATTATTCAAAGTGTAGTTTAAAATAATTGAAACGTATTTGTCCTCTGTTATACACATTCTTCCAATGCTATGTAGCATATGACACATCATATAATATGACTCTGGCTTATATCCATGTAACATTGAAGCCGAAATGGATATTAGGTATATTACTGGGAGCCCTCTTTGCACCTAAATAGTTATCCACACCTTTACAGTTCATAGAAATGATGAGAATTATAAAAATATATTCTAAGGGCTGGCCGAGTGGCTCAGTTGGTTAAGAGCTCGCGCAAGAGTGTGAGCTCTGAGCAACAGTGGTTCGATGCCTGGCGGAGCTGAGTTGCCGCTGAGCTGCCAACAGGTGGTAAAAAAAAAAAAAAAAAAAAAAAAAAATATATATATATATATATATATATATATATATATATATATATATATATATTCTATTATCTCCAAAGTAAATGTGTTTCTAACTCAGTCTCTCCTTAGTCAGATCCTGAAAATGTCCATGGTCATTCTAGCATTACAAAACTGGAGGGAAAATAAGCTCAATGAGAACTGAAATGGAAAGAAACAGTATTCCTTGCAAGCTCCAATTAAAATATTTTAATTGCGTAATTTTACAAAAAACAGAAATACAAACACATTACTAAGACTCCATACAAATTAGAAGTCTTAACATTTAAATTTTATTAGCCTTATGGTAAATCTAGTTTCATAAACACATGCTACTTCCTGTTGTTTCATCAGCCTGAAGAGTTAGAGCATAATTTTGAATAAAGTAATAGTCAATCTTTACATTAATACTCCTAAGCAAATGTTTTTTACAGCTGAGTTCTATTTTTGTTTTCCTTTTCGTACATCATTTGATTGCTTCTTTGGTTACTTGAGTTAATATTTATTTTATCTCTATTTTTACATAGTTTTCTACATTCTTGTACTTATATGTCATTTGGCCACCTCCCACATTTCTCTTCAGTTGTTTAACTTTGTCCTTATTACTTTTAAAATATATTTTTTAACAACTCTTTAAAAAGGTTATCTCTTCTGGAAAGAGCTGACCCTCTCAAATATGGCAGTACTCTAATTCTGTGATCTCCCATAACCCTATGTGATACCCTTTATTTCTCTTGTGTTTGATAATTGAAACAAATAAAATGGAGTAAGCATTGTTAAGAGAGTCACTTAAAATAGAACTGGGAGGTTATTAGAGAAGTATAGCCTATGTATAGCTTGTGTCTCAGTTCTCAGAATTGCTATTAAGTTGCTAAACCTATTGCTAAACTCATCTCAAGGCTGAGCCATCAAATCTTGGAGCCATAAACACCCTGGAATAACAACTGCTCTATGGACACATATCAACTTTACTTCTTTAGTTTTTGCTCCCTCATTTGCATATTGGAACTAATCAATCCTTTTTAACCTAGCCAGCAATCCTTTATTTGCATGAAATAATTGTTCTCTGCTGTTTTTGCCTTTATAAATCCTGCCTTCCTTTGCTCTCTCCAAAGAGCAGTTTGGGTTGCTCCTTGAATCTCCATCTTTGGAATTTGTACCCTTTAAGACCCCAAATGAACTCTTAATTTTCTTTATAGCCTCAGATCTTTATCTGTTAATAGTTTCAATCTCTTTTTCATTAGATCCCATGGTTTTGTCTTTCTTAGTTTCCTCCCTAAATTTATGTGAACTATTTCTTCTCATGCTTTCTTGGCAAGTGGTATACAAAGACAAATATTTTAAGAACTAAATAGCTTAAAAGTGTTTCTATTAAAACATATTTAATTATTAATTTACTGAATACAGATTTCTAGGCTTTTTGTAGCACTCTAGTTGAAGTTTCTTTTTTTTCCCTTAAAACTCTAAAGATATTGCTCTATGATGTATGTTGGCTCCCAGTGTTGCTGATAAACATTGTGATGCTTGAACTTATATGTAAACATTTCTTTGGGGAAGAAAACAAAACAAAGCGACCTTATCAGTGTCCATTAAGAAAAGGTGATATAGGTAAGAAAATGTAGGGAACTGTCTTTTGCAGCCATAGCTGCAGTCAGAATTGTGGCTGAGAGGATGTGATGCAGGGCACAGGAAACATCCAATATATGTGCTAAAATTAAAGTACATCATTGTGAAATTTCAGAACATATATGGATGAAAAGGAGACCTAAAGAACTTCTATAAAGATAGAAATTAATTTGCATATAACACCAACTTCAAACTTCTTAATAGCAACACTTAATAGTAAACAAATTCTGTCTCTGTGAGTTAATAAAGTTGTTTTCAATCATGGCTTCAATCGATGCCCAGGCTGAACCCTAGGCCAATTAAATACAAACTTGAGTGAAAAGGTGTTGGTGACATTTTCATGGAAACAGAAGTTGTTTCTTCTTTTTTTTACTCCATTTTGGAATACTTAATTCTTCCGTTGAGATGTCTTCTTAAATATACCTTATCCAGGGTTTTGCTTTCCATAGTCTCAGCTACATGTGGTCAAAAGTAGTCCAAAAATATTAAGTGGAAAATTCCAAAA
>NW_017732234.1:45582-49344 GCF_001890085.2 Hipposideros armiger
TGGCCACCAAGAAAAATGCTGCAGTGAACATAGGGATACATGTATCTTTATGGATAACTGTTTTCAGATTTTTGGGGTACATACCCAGAAAAGGAATTACTGGGTGTTATAGTAATTCTATACTTAATTTTTTGAGGAACCTCCATACTGCTTTCCATAGTGGCTGTACAAATTTACGTACATTCCCACCAGCACCGTATGTGGATTCCTTTTGTTCCGCAGCCTCTCCAACACTTGTTATTACTTGTCTTGATAATAACCTAACAGGTTTGAGGTAGTATCATATTATGCTTTTGATTTGCATTTCCCGAATATTAGTGAAGTTGAGCATTTTTTCATGTGTCTGTTGGCTGTTTGTATGTCTTCTTGGGAGAAATACCTGTTCATGACCTCTGCACAATAATTAATTGGATTACTTGTTTTTCTGTTGTGGATTGTATTAGTTCTTTATGATTTTGGATATTAGTCCCTTATTAGAGGTGTTGTTTGCAAATATCTTCTCCCATTTGGTTGTTTGCCACTTTGTTATTTCTGATGATTTATTTTGCTGTGTAGTAGCATTTTACTTTAATAAAGTCCCATTTATTTATTTTTGCTTTTACTTCCCTTGCCCTTGAGGTCAAGTTCATAATCCTCTTTGAACCCAAGGCCCATTAGGTTAGTACCTTTTCTTTCTTCTATGTAATTTATTGATTTAGGCCTTATAGTCAGGTCTTTGATCCATTTCGAGTTAATTTGGGTATATGGTAACAACATTCTTGTTTTATTCTTTTGCACATGGCTTTCCAATTTTCTCAGACCATTTGTTGAAGAGACTTTCTTTTCTCCACTGTGTATTTTTGGCTCCTTCGTTGAAAATTATCTGCCCATGTATATGCAGATTTATTTCTGGGTTCCCAATTCTATTCCTCTGGTCTGTGTGTCTGTTTTTCTGTCAATATCATGCTGTTTTGATAATTGTTGCTTTGTAGTACAAGCAGAAGTCTGGGAATGTGACACCTTATTCTTAATTTTTCTCAGAATTGCTTTGGGCATTCAGGGGTTTGTGATTCCGTACAAACCTGTTGATTGTTTGTTTCTATTTCTATTGTTTATCCNATTTATTATTTTGTTACTCATAAATTAAATTGTTTTCTCAATTTCATTTTCAGCGTGTTCAATGTTAGTGTACTGATATATAGTTTGTTTTTGTATATTGACATTTTATCCTGAAAGCTTGCTGAGCTACTTTATTAATTACAATCATTTTTTAAGAGATTTTCAAAATACAAGATCATATCATCTGTAAATAGAGACAGTTTTACATCATTATTTCTAATCATTATGCTATTTATTTATTTATTTATTTATTTATTTACTTACTTACTTACTTACTTATTCCCAGTTGCCCTGCCAAAAACCTCTAGTACAATGTTGGAAAAAAGTATGGAGACTAGATACTTCCTGTTCAGGAATATTTCCATTTCTGATATTATGGAAAAAACTATTCAGTTTTTCATCAACAAGTATGGTGGGAGGCTGAGGTCTGGAATCTATTCTAGATAATTTTAATGGGAAATGGGAAAAGCATCAAGAATCAAATGGGGACAACAGGCTAAAGCATTGTATTCTGGGCAGTACATAGTAGGAAACTTGAGGTCCTCAATCATAACAGTAGGTTTCTGAGGTGAAATTCAGTTTCCCAAGTTTGTGAGAGGCATGGAAGGAAGACAGAGTGCCAGAAGAAAAAAGAGTTCAATTCAGAAAATATTTTGCAAGACTGTCACTGACAAAGCTGATGACTGGTGCTATGGGAATAGAAATGTAAAAATAATATCCTTTTATTACGGAAGTGTTGTCTAGTAGAAGGGACACAATTCGTGAAATAATAATGAACCCCATTACATATGATTAGATGATATAGGACATTCGGTAAGCCAAAAGTCAGGTGACCTCACACATATATGACCAGTTCAATTTTTACAAGCAATGTATAGATGAAAAAAATTACTGCCTTTGTTTAACTTAACTTGTATTTTCTCAGAAAAGTGCAAAGAAATATTCCCAATATCATGCCAAATTATAACCCATAATGAAGTAATTATACTATGATATACCAACCCACAGTTGGGGGAGCTTCACTTAGCAAGCACGTTAATATTCTGAAGTATAAAATATATGAATATTCATAAATGGGATAAATAAGAGCTATAAATCACTTCCAGATGACATTTACTGCCAAATGAGTTTTGGCATCAAACTTATGGAAGAAATACTGTTTTTGGTGCTTATTCTGTATAAGTGGTCATGGACCTGTTCATTTTTTACTAAAAACCAGTCATTATGCTACATTTCTTTTGGGGAGCAACTCTTCTATTAAGTGAGATACAATTATTGTTAGAAAAATTGGGAGCTGAAATTCAAATAAGTAGCCAAGCTCACATGGCAGCTAAGAAGCAGAGGTAAGGATTGTCCTTAGTATACTGATGTGCAAATGAAAGCATAGCAACGTGTGTAGGGGAGAGTTTTAGTTGATATTATGGACATGTGGCTATGCTCCACTGCAAGTGGGTCATTGTTCAAGTTTTAGCCATTCTTTGAGAGAGAAGCATCCTCAAGCTTCCGTAAGCCAGAATAATCCCGTCATGTTCCACATATATTAATCCTATCTCATTAAATAAGCAAAGCCATTCACAGGTAATGAGGGTGGAGAAAAATATAACAGAAGAGAACTACTGAAGTAAATTATCGCTGATACCTTTAACGTGTTTCCTTAAAAGTTTATTTTCACATCTTGTCAAATGACTTTGCCTCATTCCTTGCTATTCCAAATTGATCTTGAAAGATTCCTTTGTGACCCATGCCAAATCTCAGAAACACATTTTATCTTTTTCACTTGCTTTTTCTCAGACACCTACACATGTATTCTAATTCAATGCAGATGTCTGGCAGTGAGATCAGAATATATGGATATCTATATCTCTCAAGTTTTCTATCTGGATTTCCAGAATACTAGTGGAGATATGCTTGAGCAAGTTTGAGAATGCTAATGACAAAATAGCTCCTATATGCAATTAGTTGTGTTTTGTGCCTGACCTTAATTTATTCAACCAATGAACACTATGAATATTGCCCAGACATTGTTCTAGGCCCTGGAGATATATCTGTGAAAAATAAGCACATTTTTAAAACTCCTTGACCTTGTAAACCTTATATTGCTGTGGTCATGAAGACATAAAATAATCCTATTATTGGATTGCTTAACATAATCATTTTTCTCCACCTATTATTTTCCGGGTACCCCAAAAATAATTGGTAATTTAATTCAATATTGGCTAATTAACATAATGTTAAAATGTGTTCATTTCAAGAGAAGCCCCTTGGGATATACTCATAAACAAAAAATAAAGGGAGAAGGAAAACAATGTTCTCAATTTGGCAAGCGATAATTGCATCTTTGAAAGCAATTGATGTTTTCAGTATTATTTGGGGAATAGATTTGCTGAATTGGTGCTTTGGGGAGTTTCAGTTTTCTCATAGAGGTTGCACAATCAATTTTTTTTTTCATTAGTCAGGGCACAGAAGCAAATTCAAGTTCAGAATTTTATTTTAGTAAAGTGAGGCCATTTTTTTAAAGGTAAGCTTTGCTTCTTCCTTCTTCTTGAAGAAAAAAAAACCCAAGATTTGTTGCCTCAAATATGTATAAAATACCAAATTTCAATGTTTGCCTCCAACATCTAGAATTTTCAGGGTAGCTAAGAAGCTCAGTAAATTTTTGTTTTA
>NW_017732234.1:56794-59306 GCF_001890085.2 Hipposideros armiger
CTTATCTCCATTTGCAAATTCAGACTTTACAACTGCCCCCTTTTATGTTTTTGTTGCCACAAATTATCCCTATTTATGCTGTAAGTTCATTTTTGAGTTGCAGTAGTAAATTGTCATCTTTTTCTCTTTTTCTTTTTTTATGTTTTCATCTCCTTTACCATTTATGTTATATTTAAGTGCATAGCGCTCTGTTCTGAGTAGTGGTTGCCATTTCCTGCTTCTGTCTGTCTATTAGTCATCTTACTCATAGTTTTGTATTCTTTTGTCTTTTTGTTTCAGGAAGAATAAACTCCTTCAGTGTTTCTTGTAATGCAGGTCTTGTTGTGGAAAATTCTCTCAGCTTCCGTAATTTGGAAAGGTCTTTATTCCTCTTTCATAGCTAAAGGATAACTTTGTTGGATATATTATTATTGGCTGTTAATTTCTCTCTTTCAATCATTAGAAATTTTGAATTTTACTTCCTCCTAGCTTGCAGTGTTTATGCTGAAAAATCTGATGATAATCTAATGGGCTTTCATTTGTAGGTTACCACCTTTTTTTCATGACTTCCTTGAGAATTCTTTCTTTGTCATTAATTTTTGACAGTTTCAATGTAATGTACTTTGGAGAAGGCCTTTTAGGAATGATATAATTGAGTATCTGTTTGCTCCTTAGATTACAGGATCCAGTTCTTTCCATAGTTTTGGGAAGTTCTCATTTACTATTTGTTTGAATAGGCTCTCTGTGTCCTTCTCCCTCTCTTCTCCTTCTGATATACCCACTATTTTTATATCACTATTTCTAATGGAGTCAGATATTTTTTGTAGAGTTATTTCATTTCACTTAACTCTCAGGTCTCTCTCTTCTTCCATCTGTGTTATTTCCAGGGTCTGTCTTCGATATCACCATTTATTTCCTCCATCTGGTCAGCTCTATTTTATAAGCTCTCTATTTCATTCTTCATCTCATTTATTCAATTCTTCAGTTCCAGAATTTCTATTTGGTTCTTTTTAAAAAGTTAATCTCTTTGGTAAAGTATTCATTTTATTCATTGATTTTATTTCTGAGCTCATTAAACTGCCTACCTGAGTTTTCTTGCATCTTGTTAAGGTTTGTTTGTTTGTTTGTTTGTTTGTATGTTTTTGAAACAGCAATCTTGAACTCTCTGTCATTTAAGTCACATATTTCCATTTCTTTAAGTTTAGTTTTTAGAGATTTTTTTAATTGTCTTTCTGAGCTGCCTTGTTACCTTGGTTATTCATGGTAATTAATGAATTATTTATCTTCCTAGTCATCTACAGGGATGAAATATGCAAAAAAATTGATATGAAGAGGTCTTTCATTTGTTCTTCAGGAGGTAGCATTGGAGCNTTGAACTCTCTGTCATTTAAGTCACATATTTCCATTTCTTTAAGTTTAGTTTTTAGAGATTTTTTTAATTGTCTTTCTGAGCTGCCTTGTTACCTTGGTTATTCATGGTAATTAATTAATTATTTATCTTCCTAGTCATCTACAGGGATGAAATATGCAAAAAAATTGATATGAAGAGGTCTTTCATTTGTTCTTCAGGAGGTAGCATTGGAGCCTTTTATTTTTTTTTTCATTCTATTTTGGCTTCTCACTGTGAAAGATTCCCTGCAGAGGCAGGCATCTCCTCTCTGAGCATGTCACCTGGGTCTCCAGGCACCACTACCATGGGGGAATGTGGTAGGTGATATGGTTCTGAGCCCCTATAATCCCAGTGCTGCTCCTACAGAAAGATGCAGGGTTACACTGCCTGAGTGGCTTTGGGTTCCCCCTCTGAGATCAGCTGGGAAGGAGTGCGGCTGGGGGAGGCTGGGAGAGGTGGCTGGTATATTTGTGTTTGGTTCTCCTCTGAGTAATGGCAACTGCCAGACCATAGCTTCCTTGCCCTTATATCTTCACTTTTGTCACTGGATGAGCCACTATGTGTGTCTGCCACTCTGGGATTATCTCTCTAGGTCTCAGGGCTGTAGATATTCTGTTTTGTAATCTGACACTTACTGCCACAGTTTCTTCTGGGGCTCACTGCTACCTCTGGGAGCATGCAGGCAGGCAAGCTCTGAGTGGCCTCTGCCCCAATTGCTTGGTTCAGCTGTTTTATATGCTGATTATCAGGCAGAAATAGTCAGAACCACGGAGAGTATACCTGCAGTCTGAATCCTCCCCTCTCTTGAGACCCTCAGTGAGAAATCTAGGCTGCATCTGTGCATCTGTCTCTATTCTTCTTCCTTTCCTCCTACCCTATCTGACCTGATTCACCCAACTTCAGAATTTTGGATGTGCAGATCTCTCACACATGAGTGTGTGTTGTGCAGGGAATCCTTTGTCAAATTATAGCTTTTCAATTTGTTTTAACTTCAAGGGGAGACATCAAAGGAGACCCCTCATGCTGCCATATTTTTCATGTCCATCTTTTTTCTTTTTAACTTTTTCTTAATTGAGGTGAAATACACATAACAAAATTAAGTATTTCAAAATGAACAATTTAGTCATATTAAGTACTTTCAGG
>NW_017732234.1:59353-64954 GCF_001890085.2 Hipposideros armiger
ATTTTGTTTTAACTTGAAGAACACAAAGTACTAAGGTGTCTCTCTAAATCAAAACATTTTTAGAGGATTATTAAAGTAAAAATATAAGTAAATTTTATTTCCCATGCCTTAATTTTTCTAAACTTGCACAATTCCCGGACCTAAAGAACTTCCAGATAGATGTCCTATTTATTAATGTCAACACATTTTCTCAGTTTTTTATTATTTAGTGAGTTATAAAACATTACAATAATATATTATTAGCATTATCTTTAATATGAAAAAAATTTCATTTGTGATCTGACAATTAAGTTTGTGATGATGTTGCTAACATTTTTTGATGTCAGAGAGATTATTCATTATGAATTTGTAGCAACTGGACAAACAGTTTACCAAGTTTCTTATTTGGAAATGCTGAAAAGGCTGCATGAAAAAGTTAGATAACCTGTACTTTTCGCCAACAATTCATGGCTCTTGCATCACGACAATGCAGCAGCTCACATGGCCCTGTCTGTGAGGGAGTTTTTAGCCAGTAAACAAATAACTTTATTGGAACACCCTCCCTACTCACCTGATCTGGCCCCCAATGACTTATTTCTTTACCCGAAGATAAAGGAAATATTTAAAGGAAGACATTTTGATGACATTCAGGACATCAAGGGTAATATGACGACAGCTCTGATGGCCTTTCCAGAAAAAGAGTTCCAAAATTGCTTTAAAGACTGGACTACGTGCTGGTGTCATTGCATAGCTTCCCTAAAGGAGTACTTCAAAGGTGATCATAGTGAGATTCAGCAATGAAGTATGTAGCTGTTGTACTAGGATGACTTTGTGAACCTAATTGTCCGACCTTCATATACATTAAAATATTAGAATGAAATGACATCACAAGATGCTATAGTTCACATGCCCATTCCTGCGGCAATGCCATGAGCAGTGCTTCTCAGTTTTTAAATTGTACATGATTCGCCTTCTCAAAACTCAGACTGATTCAGTTGCTCTGTGGAGGAACTTCAGAGGCAGCATTATAACCATCTCCCTGGAGATGAAACTGTGGATGGACTTGTGGCCTGAAAAGGATTCACCCTGAACAGTTTTGCAGCAAAACAACTAATTTTCTCTTTTTTTTTCTTTCTTATTATATTTATGAGGATGACATTGGTTAGTAAAATTATATAGGTTTCAAGTGTACAGTTCTATAATGCATCATCTATCTATCTATTGCATTTTGTGTTCACCACCCAGAGTCAGTTCTCCTTTCATCACCATACATTTCATCCCCTTTACCTTTCTTTTATCCCCTCTCCCCCTTACACTCTGGTAACAGCTAAATTGTTGTCTATGTCTAAAAGTTTTCATTTGTTTGTCTCGTTCGTTTGTTGCTGTCAATTTTATAATGCATATATGAGTGGAATCATTTGGTTCTCGACTTTTTCTGTCTGACTTTTTTCACTTAGCATGATAATTTCAAGATCCATTCATGCTGTNATTTGTCTACCTCCTCCTGCAATAAACACAGGGCACAGCCTCTCTTCCCTGAAAACATCTTGATACACACTCCTTTTTAGGCACTTTGGACACACTCTGTCTGTCATTGCAATTGTTTATGTACATGCTACATATCCAATGATGGGAAATAGTATTTTTGAGTATGATTCATCTCTGTACAGTGCCTTCTAGAGTCAGTTGCTTGAAAAAGATATTCAATAAGTATTGCTTAGTTGGAGAAATCACTTTGTCAGAAAATACAAGTTATCAAAGATATGGCCTTAGCACAAAAGAAGAAGAAATGTTAAAAAGGACCCATCAAAAAAGTACTGAAAACCACTTAATGAACCCTAAGAATTATGGTATGTCAAGGCAGGTTCATCCTCAGTAACAAATGTACCACTTTGGTGAATAATGCTGATAATGTGGGGAGCCATGTATCTGTGGGGTCTGGTGTATATGGGAAGTTTTGTAACTCCCTCTTAATTTTGTTATAAACTTAAAACTGCAGTAAAGTAATACAGTCTAAAGAAAGAACCTAAATGTTTGAGATGATGAACCAAATTTTTAATTTCACTGGATATTTGGCATTTGTGTAGATGATTTATGATTGAGTCAGCCCAACTTCCATATTCATGGCCATTTTCTTTTGGGAGAAAGAAAAGAAAAAACAAACAAAAAAAAACAACTTGTAATAAAGCCAAATAAGCTGGGACAGGCAAAGTTTTGTTTTTGCCCTTATTTGCATGACTATGTCTCTGACTCATAAAATGCGTCTACAGAAACATACCAAAATACCTTCTGAAAACCCATACTTGCTTTTCCTTTTAATGCTGAGGCAAAGTTCTCTTTATAAAAGATTTTACTTTTAAGTCCAATTAAGAAAAAAAATGAGACAAATTACACAAATGGATACATGGAAAAACTGCTGTCTTGTTACAATTTCAGTCTCTTTCAAGTTACTTTGAATTTCCTTTAGAAAAAATATTCACTTAAATTCTGTTTCTTCTTTTCTTCCCTGAGGCATAGTGTGTTATCTAATTTGGGGCCATGGAACAATTTAAGAATTCAGTTTTCTTTTCATAAATGTGAAAAAGTTTATAACAATGACTTTATTGAGCTTTTTGCCTATATTTCATGTAAGTTGTATCTTAAACTGGCTCCTGACAGAATAAAATGACCCAAATTTACATGCATAATTAGTCTCAATATTAAATACTACAGATGATGCAGATACACTTTTTCCCCCTCAATATATTGGGCCTCTAGATGATACAACCAATGCAGTGGCAATATCAATATTGGCTGTGAAACACTCTGTGCCACAATCATATAGCATGAGATGTAGTTAAAATAGTTTAAAATAATAAAACATTTTAAATTCAAAGAACAGTGACATAACTGTATAGTTTCAATGGTCCACATTTTATATAATTATTAGGGTAATATTAGGACTTAATGTTTGTATCTATTTAAAAGGTACAAGGAAAAGCTTGAAAATCATGAAAAACTAGTTTAAATTCTACATTCTTATCATTATAAAATTGATTTTAAGCAAGTTGACTTTCTGGTTACCTCTCCCCTTCCTAGTTATTGGAGTAAAACAAGCAAAAACTGTGTTTAATTCTGTGCCATGGTATCTTCTGTACACCGGGCTTCCTCTAGGTTCCCTTTTAGCCACTGTGACTCCCAAATTCCCATCTTCCCATGCTAATTTTTCTGACTGGGTGAGCATGGCCACTTCAAAGGCATCATAACCTCATATGGTCATAGCCAAATAGGTCTCTCCTTTTCACATTACTCTCTTGAGCACCGGATCCACTCATTCACATACCTTCTTACTTAGATATCTCACAATAAATCCAAACACAAGTCTAAAACCGAGGTTTCAGTTTCTCCTACCAAAGGTTGTCGTCCTCATGTTTTCCCTCTACTGATGAACTATTTTAACATGTAATGAATTACTCAAGCTAGTCCCTGTCTCTGTTTCATTATCAGCAATAATCTACGATTCTCTTTTTTTTTAGTTTTATGCACCTAATCACNTTTGACTTCTACAATTACAAGAGGTGCTCAACATGGTTACCATCAGTCTCCAGACACTTCTGATTATGGTGAACTATTGCTTGAGCAATGTTGACCAAAGTGTCTATTTGTATGTATATTTTTGGCACCCTCAGTATATTGCACTTATGATGTAGCCTCTAAAATATTTGCTATATATTTTTGAGAAAATGAGAATAAAACAGGCAGATGATGTTGTCTTAGTGTAATTATAAAAGTAGTTTTGACTTTGCAGAGCCACTGAAAGTTTGGGACAGCCCAAGAAAGGATAAACTATATTTTGAATATGAACATGGAGCCATATATAGAAAACATATTTTTTATTTCAGATGTATGTGTTGGGAGAAAGCTTGAAGCCAGCATTTTTTATTAAATAATTAGTAAAACTAAAGTTGGAAGATTTTGCCTGAAGAACATTGAAATATCTTGCAACTATGTGAATATGCGATCTGACAGTTAAGTTTGCGAACTCACCCTGGAAAAAGTGTTACATACCTCATTGCTAAATATCACTACAGTCACCTTCAAACTAATCCCCTTGGGAAGCTATGCACTGATGGCAGTGCCTAGTCCACTCTCCCGAGCAATTTTTGAACCCTTTTTCTAGAATGACCATCAGAGTTGTCATCATATTACCCTTGATGTCCTGAATGTCATCAAAATGTCTTCCTTTCAATATTTTCTATAACTTCAGATAAAGAAAGAACCCATTGAGGGGCAGATAGGTGAGTAGGGAGTGTGTTCCAATACAATTATGTGTTTACTGGCTAAAAACTCCCTCACAGACAGTGCTGTGTGAACTGGTGCATTGCCATGATGCAAGAGCCCTGAATTGTTGGCAAAAAGTTCAGGTCATTTACATCTAACTTTTTCATTCAATCTTTTCAGCACTTCCAAATAGTAAGCTTGGTTAACTGTCCAATTGTACAAATTCATAATGAATAATCCCTCTGATATAAAAAAAATGTTAGCAACATTTTTTAACTCATGATTTAGACTGATGGAACATTTTTGGTTGTGGAGAATTGGCTGACTTCCATTGTGCATTTTGTTGCTTTGTTTTAGGGTCATATTGGTATACCCACGTTTCATCACCAGTGATAACACAACCCAAAACATCATCATGCCTCTCCAAAATGTCTTGGCAAATTTTGACTCTCCTTTGTTTTTGTTCATCGGTTAGCTCCCTGGAACCATTTTTCACACACTTTTTCATGACAATGTTTTCAGTTAAGATTTTCCTGTTCCTCTTTTCCTGTTTACTTAGTCTGCTGTGCTTCTCACAGTCAGCCAACAAACTTGATACACAATTTGATGAATTTTTGCAATGTTTTCATCAGTTCTACTCACTACTGACCATCCTGACCTCTCTTCGTCAGTGATTCATTCTCTATCTTCAGAAAAACGTTTAATCCATTTGTACACTGCCATTTTCTTCATGACATTATCCCCATAAACTTGGACTGACATGTCCCTGATTTCACCTCCATTGTTGCCAAGTTTAGCAATACATTTAATGTTTGTTTTTTGCTCTGATTCAAGCTCAGACATTCTCCTGACGGCACACAAAAATATGCAACAATAATAATGAATGCCACTCAGCAAGACACCGCTACACATCGACATGAACACAGCTGTGAGACACAAATATACCAAGGTTATGAAACCTTACCAAGCTGTTTGTACAGTGCTGCCAATGTAAGCACACGGTGGCAAGTTCACGGACATAACTGTCAGTTCTCATATGTGTTGTCTCTCCCACTAGGCAGTGAGCATCTTAATAGTAATGTTTTTCTGATTGTTTGTTTGTTTTTAAATTTTGTGTCGGAAACATAAAGTTGATTCTCAGTAAATATTTATTTAATCTTATTTTTCACCTTATTGCAAAAATGAATTAAAGTGGTTCAAAACTCTGTTTATGTTACTGTGCTTTATATTGTTTAAACGGTCAGCAGATGGAAACTGTAAAGTGTTACAGTACTTTTGAGAGATTATTACTCATAATGAAAAAAATTTAATTCTTCCAAATTCCTACATCTCTTTTGTCCTCTGGAAAGGAAAAGGATAAAC
>NW_017732234.1:71179-72004 GCF_001890085.2 Hipposideros armiger
TAATTCATTTGTAAAAAAAAGGAGGGTTTAGTTCCACTTGTAAATAAAATAAGGCCATATATCTTGAAATAATAATAAAATTTCTTTATTTTTAAATTAAAGTTGAATAAATATAAAACATGAAAATATATCTGTAATGAAACAAAATTAATATATACAATGCTCTTTTTTTAACACCATACTTAATTATTAACTTTCTAGGGGCAAATAAGCAAAACCATGTCTTTTACTTTGATCATGTTAAAACATTTGTATTTTGAACATATCAAGAATAAATTTATTTCAATATTAAAAAAATATATAGATCCACTTTAATCTTGACTAAATCTGTTGACTTTTTCTCTTGCCCAAATTGTGATATTTGTATATGTCTGGACATATTCTGTTTACTTGTTTTCTTTACCTATTTAACACATGTATCTTATTTCAGTCGCTTGTGGTTTGTAGAGTAGCTCAGTGAATGGAAATATTAGAATTTGAGGTACTGTCAAAGGAATGACAATGACATTAGTGGAAGTATACTAAGTTGGTTTATTACAGGATGTGAAAGTCATAGGAAAGGAAATGGAAACAAATTGCATAGGAGTGTTTCTCCTTGCCCCATCTTCTGCAATTTCACTAAATTTTCATCTTTAGGAAACTTAATTTTTCTTTATATTTCAGTCCATATTCATTATTATGTGTTACATATTTATTTTTCTGACTCTCCTATTTGCATGAAAGCTTTTTTTTCTATTATATGCACTGCATATAACTAACAAATAGAAGGTGTTTGATAAACATTAAATAAATGACAACCATTTACCAAAAACAACAACCAAGCAA
>NW_017732234.1:72679-73446 GCF_001890085.2 Hipposideros armiger
ACGTATTTTTAGAACAGAGTGAAAGTTGTATTGCCTTCTTTAAATAGGCTAATTCACCATTAACTTTTCTTTAACAATGACTTTACATAATCTTAACAAACTTCAATTGCCATATGCCTCAGGAAATGTGGAGGTGTGTTAGTCTTTTTGCCTGACACTAAATGCCCAGGTGGTTTGTCAATTATGTCCCATGTGCCTTTGTTGCTACTCCTTTTAATGTGTATCTGTTCAGTATTTTTTTTTTTTTACCTGCTTCTCTCTGTGCTTTTAAACTGAAAGGACTGAAAGTTGTCTGGACAAATGTGATAACTAATCTTGTCAATTCAGTAGGCTTTTTTTCACAATAATTCTAAGAAACAAACTCTAACCTGAAGGTAAATGGGTAATAGTTTTATGGTTTTCCTACAGGAGGTTTATGATGACCAGTTTTCCTCACTGCTCAGAGATATTTTCTATTATAATTCTTTTTTTCTGGTTTTCTTCTAGATAATATATATTGCCAGAAATCTGATGAGTAGATAAATAAGACATCGCCACATGAAAATTAGTGTATACTCATAAAATATTAGTAAATTCTACATTTTTGTGATAATGTATTACATAGGACATAGCTGAGAATTCCAGACATTTAACCTTAGGAGAAAAAAATCAAGATATAGTTGTTTTGTGGTATATCCTTGTTAACATCTTTAGTTGAAGGTGACTCAAGGTGATTGCATTACAAAAAAATAATAATGTACAATAAACATTGGTTCATAGAATTAGAT
>NW_017732234.1:76350-77961 GCF_001890085.2 Hipposideros armiger
TTAGAAAACATCTCTTTTAGTTTTTTGAGAATGATCAACGAATGAAAAGCCATGCCCCCCCATCAATATCAATTTATTCATGTTTTTAAGCACTGTTTGAAATTATTAACTCTATTGCTATGTTTTGAAATGAGAAATTGACCGAAATGCGTTTGATAATCTCTACTTGCTATAACAGATATTGAGAAAAGATTTCCCAGCTACCTTGGTATTATATAGCTTTAAATTTAATATTAATGACTTTTTTGGGGGCAGCCATCTAGAGATAAGGAGGAAATCCTCACTTTTTAATATAGTTAGCTCTTTGCTCAGTGTGTTTGTATTTCCTTATACCTGAATATAATTTCCATACGAGCAGTAAGAAGAAAGATCCCATAAACTGCTTATATTTATATGCTCAAATAACTTTTATCTTTTAAACTTTAAATTATGTTTGACCATATGATTTATTTAAGGTCATATACAAATACTTGAAATGTAGTATATGAAGTATGCATAGTGAATTTGATTTATAAGATTTAGGAATCTTATAAATATCAGTGATTGACTACCTAAGACTGATACTTTCAGAATGGAAGTATAATCTAACTGAGGCTTGCAATACAAGTTAGAGGTTCATTAGATAGAGGTGTTTGGGAGAAGGAATCAAAGAGAAAATAGAGCTTACAGAAAGGCAAACACACTAGGAGAATAGCTGATATGTTTCAGAATAGGTGTCATAGTGTGGCTGCAGCTCAAGGTACATAAAACAAAAGGGGAGACGGTGCGAAGTTAAGGTAGAAGTGAGAAAAAGACATTAGTCTATATTCAGCCCCAATGTTAGAGACACTTGTGTCCAATTTCAAGCAGTTTATACTTCATGCATCCAGAAAATGAGTGCTTTTGGGATTACTTAAAGGGTGTACAATTGGGCACCTTTGGAATTACTTAAATTACTTAAAAGGGAAGTGGTACTATAGCACGTTCACACTGAATTACAGGATACCTCTGAAATCAGCAATTTTGCCTGTGGAGAATACTCAAAAGGCACAGCTCTGAGATGGAGAGCGCTTAAGTTAGCATACTTCTGCAGGAATGAAAAATGAATGCTGAACAGCTAACAGGAAAGAAACTATTGATTTTCCTTTCTAATTGCTGACAAAATTTACAATGGATTTTACTATTTTTTTAATGTTGGATTTTACTATTTTATAATGTGTTGTTTCACCTTATAAAAAGGAACAATGTATCTGTGTATGTAAAGCTCTAATGTGTAATAACGAATTGCAAGGTAAATATAATGCCTCTGAAAACGTTTTCTAACATTCAGTGAAACTTGTTTCTAGAAATCAATGAAAACATCAGTTGCTTTTTCTGCCAAGGAGAAATACTGAAATCACAATAAAAAAGAAACACATACATAAAAACATACACATATACACACACATAAACCCATCAGCACACAGACATTGCATCTGATGAATAAGTCATCTTATCAATTTAGAAGAGCTAATAAAATGAAGACTCAATTTTCTGTAAAGCAAAGTATTTTTGAGCAGCTTCCCATTGAGAATAATTGGGTTTAGTAAGTTTAAGTACTTTTCAAATGTACTTATTTGATTAAAAATATTA
>NW_017732234.1:82596-85372 GCF_001890085.2 Hipposideros armiger
ACTATTCATGAATGTGGCAATTCAGGATTTATCTGTAAGCTTCACAATTTTTCAATAGTCATTTAATTTTTAAAAATAAATATTCTTCTAGCAACATAAGACAATCTGCACGTCTGATGTAGCCTAGCCTATGGTCAGCAAGTGTGACCTCAGGTTTAGGTGAACAAATTGTATAGAATGAACAATGGCAGCTGGGATGCAGCCACTGGGAGAAGATGGGAAGGGAGATCCAATGTGAACATTTGTTTCTTTTTGCCTTAGCATACATCCTTTGTACCTTGGAAAATTGTGATGTTTAAACAAAGTGTGCAATATAGATTGAGGGAAAGAGAAGAAAATAAAAGTAAAATTTTAGTTGTGATCGAAAGAGTATTCCACATAAGACCAAAACAGCATATGGATTCAAAATATTCACTGAAAATTTTATTATTAATTATAACAATAAAGCAAAATTGAAAATGATAACATTTTCCCCAGCGAATTTAATAGGTTGTCATAAATATGGAAATGTACATTTGGCCATAATACACCTCTCTCTCAATACTAATTCAAGACTGGAATAGAAATCCCCAGCCAGAAATCTGCTCTTTGGATCAGTGTTTAATCATAATGAGTCTGGGTTTCTGTGAGAGGAAATCATGAGAAATTTGAGGGCTTATCTAAGATTCTAGAGCTTACGGAATTCCAAAATAATTTATATGTAATAACAGAATGACAAAATTAATATCCTCTATCTTCAACCCAATTCCTTCCAATTGCCTCACAGTCCTGTATTTTACTTTATTTTGTTATGATGGTTAGTGCATCTGGATCTATGATGAAAAAACAGCTGTTGTGGTACTACTGACATTTGAAAAAATATGAGTGCATGTGGTATGTGAATGTTAATTATTCAACTTGACCCNACATGCAGCTAAATTTCTGATGCATTACATTGATGATTTTTTTATCTTGGTTGGGCTTTAGATATATAAAGATTATGAAAGCTGGTATAACTTGATTCTTTTTAAAAGAATGCACCATATTTCATTTCTCCAATATACTACACTTCTCAACTCAATCCAGATGTTAGGACAGGATGACCCTTGAATTAGATTCTATCAACTTTTCCATGCATATTGAGATAATTCAGATGATTGTGATTTCCAGTTCTTAGTTGCAAACTTCCCATAAAGTTTAAAACATATGCTGTTATTTCTTTTAAATTGTGCAAATATGCTTCTAATGAGCCACTGCTGGAAAGAAGAGAGAAAAAAGCACCAGCTTTGGAAAGGGCAGATTTGATCAAGAATTTTGGTGTTATCACCTGTCAGCTATGCAATAAGGTGTTGTTACATATCCCAGAGTGTCTTTCAAAATGTTTGAGATACACTTAGTCAGTTCAGCAGACATTTTTAACCATTAACTTTGAGGAAAACACTGTGTTAAATATGAAGGATTCAACAATAAAAATTCCATGAGCCAAGTAACTTAAAATATAGCGGGACAAATAAGACAAGTATATAGAAATCTCAAATAGAATAGAATACATTTCTAAGAGAAGGTAAATCAAAGCTTTATGTAATGTTAATGGAGTTAGCCATTGTTTTGCTGTATGTTTTTCTTAAATGCACGTATAATCTTGATTTTGACCTTTAGACATAGAAGTATATTGCTAAGTTGAGTTAACAAATGAGTAGGGTTATTAACTATCTTCCAAGATGAATGATATTGTCTATAGCTTGAAACAACAAATTGGAACTCAAAACTTAATGACTAAGTATGGAGATAAGTGATATTTTGGAGATAGGTAGTCACCTCCAACTTATTACATTAAAATTACATTACAAAAATTATACTATAGAACATACACACTGAGAATCCCATGGTTACCTCCAGCCTAGGGTAGCCTAGCTTTTTGATAACTGGTGGCTCTTATGCCAATTTTCTTTTCTCCACCTTGATAGATTTATAGACGCTTCCATTTTCCTGATGTCACTTCATATTGTTCTAAGTTATGAAATGTGCTAGCTAATTCACCCTAATATTTTTTCCACTTCTCACATAATGCATGTTTGAGAGAATAAGCTTCCTAATGATTTTGCAGAGTTGAATTATTTTATTTTGATATTTAATTATAAAGTAATTACGCAGGAACAGAAACTTGACAGAAATAGTTTTATGCTGCTTGATACTCTTTATTACAAGTGCAATTACATGATTTGATCATTGCATCCCTTTGAAACTTGTAAAAATTATTCCACACGGCATAATAACTGTTTACAGTTCCTGTTCATGAATTGAAACTTAAACTTTCTCTTTGGTACTGAGAAAAAAAGGCAGATTTTTGTTTTTGCAAACTCATTATTTTTTCATTTGATTACACAAGATGGATTCTTAGGGGTATCTCCCCACTTCTGTTTCTAATATAATTCCTTCCATACTTTCAGTCATGCAAAGTCCCCTTGCAGATTCCTCATCTTTATCCCCTTCCTTATTAATCTCTGATATGTATCGGAATATCCTAGATTGCCAGAGAAATGGGGTCACACTGAATAAGAAAAAAGTTGTGAGCAGAAGCCACATCATGTAGTCCATGTGGTGTGATTTCAGAGGCATGAACATGTTCATACTCAAAATTTGCGAGAAACAGTTCCTATTTGTGACTCATGGATGGTTGGAATTTCTAAACTGAAGCATTTCTATGGCTTAAGTGTTCATTTCTAAACTCTAAAAATAATGTATGATATTTTTACCACATAATCGAGCTGACTTATTTTTATGAATAATACCTTTT
>NW_017732234.1:88512-89440 GCF_001890085.2 Hipposideros armiger
AAAAATACTAGTAAGCCACTTGACCTGTAGCATTTGCTGTGGTTAAAAATTCTCTTATCCTCAGTTTTTTCATTTCTAAAATTGACATAATATTATTTATTTACTATGTAATTTAATATGTATATTAGTATTATATAATACTACTATAGTGTGTCTATACTAATATGTGTATATTGGTATTATAATGACAATCAAAATGTTAGCTCTTTACTATGATTCAAAAATAAAACTAATCATCATATACTTGGTAATAAGATCTTCTAGGCTCAGCACCTCAGCATGGGAAATATGCATTTCTTTTCAGTTTGGGGAAGAAAGACACCGCCCAAATAAAACAGTAACTGTTTCTGAGAAAACAAATTATATTTTTCTGGTTGAGGAGGTGTATAGTGTGTCAGAGACAGAGAGGGTGGGACCAGGATGATGGGTAGAGAGAAAGAGAGAGAGAGAGAGAGAGAGACCCAAAGCTGGAGCTCACAGAATTGAACTTCACTATTAGAATTAGAATCTGAAAAACTGCCTTGAGTTCAGTGTTGGACATCTCCTAGAGATGAAATCTTTGATAAGATATCAAATTTTTCTAAAATTGCATTTTCTCATGTGATAAATGTTCTCTTCTAGTGTGGACCACCCCTTGAAATGGGAGGAGCTGCCTGAGTCACTGGGCCCCACATACTGAAGGTTAGTGCCTGGTGTCCCTGCACCTTTGGATGGGCATGGGGTATGGGCTGACCTAATTTACGGGTAAAACGTTGCTCATTTACTGGTTTAGAGTTGGGAATATGTTCACTGTCTCAAGCGTCTCCCTTTCTCGGACACACAATCAACCCAGAGGATCTTGGTTGCAATCACTCACACACACACACACACACACACACACACACACACACACACACACACACAAATACACACAAATGAGGAGGGGGGG
>NW_017732234.1:92850-94032 GCF_001890085.2 Hipposideros armiger
AAGAAAATAGAATGTATTTGTGAGGCAAGGTGTTTTTATGATTCCAACTTTTTAATAGATATTTATAATGTCATGAATATTTTACAATGTCAGTGTCTCAATGTCATCTATATTACTATTTCTTTGACATAGCATATGCCATACTCCTGCTACTCTGAGCTCCTTTCTAAAATGTCTAATGAAATATTCATTCAGTTTCACATTTTAGAAAAGATCACAGTAGGTAACCTTAACATAAAATACATTGAGTTTTATAAAGTTTCTGTTGTACTTCAGGGATATCCAATTAATTATGAGCTAGGTCTAAATGGGCCAGAGACCTGGGCAGCAGATGTGGTATTCTTCAGGTGCCCCACACTCATTCAAGCACATTAAAAAGTCTTTACACAATAAGACCACTTATTGGTGCATCATTATATGTTAGAAGCAGGATAGAGTAGTAAAAACATACAGAGATTTAGCATTAGATCACAACGGACCTGATGTCAAAAAGTGTCAGCTTTTATAAACAGAGTGGATTTGAGAAACTAGCTTAACTCCTCAGAAATATCAATTTTTTCATTGGGAAAAGGGACTATGAACACTGTATTTTCAAAGTTGCTGTGTAAATGCATTCATTCTTTTAAATAATAAATATTATTTCAGCATCTATTGTTTTTTTATGCTCAGAGATACAGCACACAAAGGTGCTGTCTTCATTGTGTTTATATCCCAGTGGGGAAAATGGAAAATAAACAAATAAACCTATTCATGTGTAATACGTTACCAGCTATTAATAAGTGCTGTGGACAAGGATCATCAGGGTAACAGGACAGAGAGTGACAGGAGGTGCTGTTCAAATAGAGTAGTGAACAAATGACTCTCAATGAGACAATGTGAATAAACTATACAATGTCTATTAGCTTTATTATCAGGATTTATAACCATCGAAAAAAATCCAGAGAACAAGCCAACTATGTTTAAATACGAGACTAGCTGAAAGTGACTGACTCAAATTACCTACGTTTCTTCTCACCAAACTTAATGTTTACTGTTTTTTAACCCATTGTTAAGGAACAGTAAAGATTAATATGGATTAATAAGGACAAGATTTTGTTCCGTGCTCCTTGTTACACTATTACCTAGCACTGTAAGTTTTAATGTGATCTGTACTATTTTCATTTTGATAGTTATTTTAACTTA